>NC_045790.1:115477841-115628875 GCF_009873245.2 Balaenoptera musculus | reverse complement strand
CTGCCCGGTCTGGGAGACGGCTGAGTCGTGCTCTGGTCCCGGGGCAGGTGGCTGGGTGGTGGAGAGGCAGGGCAGGGAGGGACAGAGAGTGTCTGTGCCAGGCTGGCCGGCCACTGACCCCGCTCTGCGCCCAGGTCCGGCCTGCGCCAGGGCCGCCTGAGGCCACCACCGTGTTTGGCAGCCCCCGACCCCAGACCCGGGGGAGCAGGCAAACTTCCTCTTTCCTGGACACGGCAAGCTCCGCTGCCCCACGGTGGCCCCCGCCCTTCCACTCCCCTAGTCCTGAACGGGCGCCCCTGGGTGAGGTGGACCTGGCCCGGGGTCCCCCAGAGAGAACTCGGCCTGGCCATTGACTCTTGGCAGGGCAATTCTTGGGGGCCCGGGGGGATACCGGGGTTTCTGGGTTCAGGGCTTGGTGCCTGGACCCTGGGCGGGGCAGAGCACCTTCACCCACAGAGCCCCGGCCCGTGATGTGCAGACCCAGCTCTCAGCATGGGACCTGCCCACCGAGGTGTCAGGCAGGTGGGGAGCGTGCGGGCTGGAGGGTCTGGGCGCCTCCCTCTGGGCCTGGGGGGCTTCTGGACCCCCTAAGGCCTCGGGAGGTCTTCTCCTCTCCTGGGACTGAGCAGTCCAAAGGGTCCCCCGCCCCCTCCCGGAGCTCAGCCTGCACTGGCAGAACCAGAGCTTCTCACGGATCCTGGGTCTCTGCTCACACACCCAAGGCCCCCGCCCTCAGACACCCACTCCCAGGCCTGCTCTCCGGGAACCTGGGATCCTCTCGGGAGCCAGGTCCCTGGGAATCCTGGCCTGTGTGCGAAGCTGTAGCCCCCCGGCTAGGGGCTGAGGGCCTCGGCCGTGCCCCAGGCAGGCCAGTTGCCTGAGCTAAGGGCACCCAGAGAGCTGGTAGAACCTCATTCCTGGTGTGTCTGGGAGTGTGTCTCTGGGAGAGATTAGCCTGTGATTTGGGGGCCAGAGGAAAGTGGGGTTGGGGGGCCCCATCCAGCCCCTGGGAGGCCCAAATAGAACAAAGAGGTGGGGGGCAAAGTCACTCCGCTGGAGCTGAGCTGTGACCCTCTTCCCCTGCCTGCGGACGTCGGCGCTCCTGGTTCTTGGGCTTTTGGACCCAGACCAGGGTCTACACCGCCCGTCCCCAGCTCCTCAGGTCTTCGGACTTGGACTGAATCGCACCCCCCTGTCTCCTGGGACCCCAGCTCGCAGACGGCGGACCGTGGGGCTTCACGGCCTCATAACCGCGTGAGCCCGTTCCTAAAACAGATTTCCCTCACAGGCATCTATACACGTATCCTATCGGTCCCGTTTCTCCGGGGAACACACAGGGGCTTGTAGACAGCCCTGGGGGGTGGCTGATTTCAGACCCCGGGGCTCAGGGGCTAAAGTGGGGTCTGGGCAGAGAGGAGGAAGCTGCTGCCGGAGGCGTGGGCTTGGGGGAGGGGCAACCTGGCTTCTCCGAAGGGCCGTCCTATCAGCAGACCAAGAATTAGTAAAATAACAGAATATCAGGCAAACGCTGAGGTTCGGGAAAGACTAGTGACAGAGGTAGAAACCTGGGATGACTAATCAAGACACAGAAACAAGGCAGGAATGAATAAAAAGTCCACAGACATCCAAAGGATAACGAGAGGAAACCTCCACAAAGACACGGGGAACTTCCCAGCAAGCCCACCGAAGTGGATTCAAGAAGAAAAAGTCTGAGCAGGAGCAGGGTCCGTCGACAAATCTTCCCACCGCTGGCCCTCAGTGCGAGCCGTTTTCCTGGGGGGTCGCTGACTCGCCATGTCCTGCACGTGTGCAGAGTGTTTGAATGATAAGATTTTTTTACATAAACTGGAAATTTTAGACTAGTTTTAGATTTACAGAAGAATTGTGAAGGTTCCCATACACCCCCCACCCGGCTGCCCATGTTAACATGTCACATTAGCCTGGAACATTTGTCACGGTTAATGAACCAATGTTGACACATGATTAGCTGAAGTCCGTGCTTTATCCCATTTCCTCAGTTTCCCCCAAATATCCTTTCCTGTCCCAGGACCCCATCCGGGAAGAGCACGACAGTCGGTCGTCATGGCTTCTCAGGCTCTCTGGGCTGTAACAGTTTCTCAAATGCTCCTGGCTTTTGCTGACCTTGACAGTTTGGAGGCCTGGGCAGGGATCTCGTAGACCGCCCCTCTGCTGGGATTTGGCAAAAAAAGCCGGGCGTGACTGTGGCTTAGATGAGACGGGAGTTTGTTTCTCTTTGATGTAAAAGCCCAGAGGTGGTGGCTGGGGCCCACGTGGGGCCTCAAGGCTCACTGGCCCTCCTGCCGGTGTCACCACCATGCCTAGCCTCTGTCCCACATTGCTGGTTCCACCGGCACCAAGGACAGGGACGAGGGTGCCCCTCTCTCAGAAGGCTTCCGGGAAGATGCGAAGGTCACCCCACGTCTGCTGTCTAGACTTAGCCGCGAGGCCAAGATCGGCTACCTGGGAAGCCGGGAATCGCAGTCTGCATTCCGCGTGGCCGTGTCACTGGCTCACGCTGAGCCCCACAGACAAGAAGGGGAGGCAGCTCGCACCCCTCCCCAAGGACGATGGCCACAGGCCCCGCACCAGGCCCCGCACCAGGCCCACATCCACCCCCAGCCACGTCCTGTCCTCTGGGTCTCGAGGAGCTTCTCACAGTCCTGAGACCTGAAGCCTGAAGCCAAGGTGTCTGCTCCCGACGGCTGCCGGTGTCCTGGCCGGAACCTCCGCGTGTGGAAGAGGAACAGGGGCCAGGCAACCTCACCGGGAAGCGGCAGCGCTGACGGAGGCCCTGGCGCACAAGGGGCCAGGACTGCTCTCTGGGGGGAAAGGAAGGCGCTGGCCTGGTAGCCGCTGGTGCTGGAGCCTGGAAGTTGCTCCCTGTCTACCGTCTTCTGTGGCCGACCTCCCCAGTCACCCACAGTCCGGCCACCGCACAGGCCCGGAGGCCAGGGCAACCCTCCTCTCCTTCCATGTGAGGTCAGCGTCCTCTGGGCCGTGGCTCTGTGGCTCCCAGGTTCCAGGCCCTCCAGGGCACACCCTGACCCCCAGCTAGTCCGCGCCAGAGATCCGGGCAGACCTTCCCGTCCAGCGGCCAGCTGGGTCCCCACACTGGGCGGAGGTGGGGTGGGACAGTGGCAGCCCACCGTGGAGGGGGGTCAGCGAGGGCCTGCTTCAGTGGCTCACAGATGAGATACCTGGGGGACCCCGGGTTAGAGAGGGACAGTCAGCCGATCTCGAGGGGAGGTGCAGTGGGGATGTGGGGTGCTGGGGCTCCCTTGACCCGCGGCAGGAGCAGAAGGGAGACAGTGGCAGGTGGGGAAGGAGCCGGTGGGGTCCCAGGGGTGATTGGAAACCCAGGCCTGGAGTCCGGACAGGGCTGCGGTCACAGGTGGTGACAGAATAGGGGGAGGGAGGGGCGGCTGGAGGCCTGTGCCTGGAGGCCCTGACACAGAGGAACCAAATTCGTTAGAGGCTGCAGAGAGGCGAGGCCAGAGGGGAACAAGTAGGGCCGTGGGGTGAGGCCTGGGGGAGGAGACCGGCCACCGGGATCAGAGGTCAAGGGAGGCCACAGAGGTTACGGCCCAGAACGGGGCTCGTGGGCTGGCGGGACCCAGGCTCTGCCCACTCCTGGACAGAGGCGCGTCCTTTCCTGTGTGAGAACCCTGGGCACCGCCCCCGGCTGTCCCAGAGCCACGGGGACGGTTGTGCGTGGGACTTTGTCTGGCCGTGGGGAGGGAGGCTGAGATGCTCGCTCAGCCCTAATGGAGGCTTGACTAGGGGACGGGGCCGGGACAGGTCGGGAGGGGAGGGGCCGAGAGGTGGGCAAAGCAGGGGCCTCACTGCCCAGGCTGGGTTCCCATGGCCGAGACCTGGGCTCAGGGCTCCGTCCAGCTCGGCCACAGCTGGCCCCTCAGCCCCGAGGTCCTCTGGGCATCAGGCAGGCCTGAGCTCGGCGGGGCCGTGGACCAGGGTCCCCGGCTGGAAGGATTAGGGAAGAGGTGGCGTGGGCACCGGGCAGGGAGCTGCAGGGCGCCGTCCTGCTGAGGGCCGGTCCGATGCGGGGCGGAGCTCGGAGTGGTGGAGGGCGGGGCTGGCTGCCTGCTTCTGGCAGACGATGAGGTCGGGGTCTGCACGGCGGCCTCTAGCACCTCCTCACAGGCCCGGGCCTGAGCTCCCGTGCCCTGTGGCGGGGCTGACCTTGCCCAGGGCTCTGAAGACCCAGATCCAGGCCTGTAACTAGCATCCAGAGCCAGACTTAGAGAAGGACGGGGCTGGCGGGGGCCGGGGGGCTGCACTGGGCCGGTGGCAGGGCTGGCGGGGGCCGGGGGGGCTGCACTGGGCCGGTGGCAGGGCTTGGCGGGGGCCGGGAGGGCTGCACTGGGCCGGTGGCAAGGGCTGGCGGTGCCGGGGTGCTGCACTGGGCCGGGGCAGGGCTGGCGGGGGCCGGGGGGCGCTGCACTGGGCCGGTGGCAGGGCTGGCGGGGGCCGGGGGGGCTGCACTGGGCCGGTGGCAGGGCTGGCGGGGGCCGGGGGGCGCTGCACTGGGCCGGTGGCAGGGCTGGCGGGGGCCGGGGGGGCTGCACTGGGCCGGTGGCAGGGCTGGCGGCGGGGCGGTGACGGCACTGACTGTCTCCACAGCCTCAGGGTGAGCGCTGCTCAGAGGGGCCGGCCGTGGCCAAGGTCGCTGTCAGCGGGCCCAGGGCGGCCTCCCCAGCCCACGGCTCCTGCCAAGCTCGGCCGCGCAGGCCCAGCCGGGGCCCCGCTGCTGGGGAGGGGCTGCTGGCCTGGGCTCCCTGGGGCGGCGTGGGGGCTCTGCCTACAGCCCCTGTGGCTCCTCCTTGGCCTGGCTGGCGGCCTCACGGGAAGCGCCGGGGGAAGGCCACGATTCCCCTAGCACTAGGAGCTGCACACAGACCGCTTCCAGATCACAGTGCCCCGTGTGGGCGACCACAGCACCTATCTGAGCCCTGGCGGAGCGAGACCCCATCTCTGCCCAGACGGGGGCTGGGGGCTGGGGGCTGGTCCTTCCTTCTTCCCTCCCGGGCTCGGAACCGAGTTCGTGTCAGTCCCCGTCCCTATCTAGTGTGGCCCGTGAGCCCCCTTCCTTGGGACACACCCACATGCACATCCCCACAAGCATGCACACACACACACCTGCACCACACACACATAGGTGCTCATGGCCACTTTTCTTCACTCAGGGCTACCCGCGTCTGCAGCCCTGGGTTCACGTCCCTCCGTCCCTGCCCGCCCCTTCCCCTGGAGCGCCAGCCTACCCCTCCCTCCCTCCTTCCCGCCCCTCCTCCTTTCCCCTCCACCACCAGGTGGGGGTCACCTGTCGGGCACCTGTTGAAGGATGACGTGGCTCCTCCCCCAGCCAGGCGGGGAGGGGTGGGCGTGGGGTGCCCCTCCCCCTCCCCAGAAGTAAACAGGTCCTGGGGGTTTGGGCTCTGAGCATCTTGATCTGCAAAAGGAGCACTGCAGGGTGAGAAGAAGGGCCGCACGCTCCCCACACACGGGCTGCGCCCACGCCCTGTGTCCCGGCCCCCAGGCTCCACCACAACCGTCTTCCAGATGGCCGGCTCTGGGCGGGGGCAGCTCCTGCCCCGGAGCCACCCTGCCCACTCGGCCCCAAGAAGAGCCAGGCCAGGGCAGGGTAGGCACGGATGCTGCGGTGGCCTCCCAAGGGTCCCAACCCCATGGCGCCATGGGGAACCGGCGGCACAACGGGCACCGGCGCCCCTGAGCCCCAGGGGCCTTGTGGGAGGTGAGACCTGACACAGGCCCCAGAGACGCGGGGGAAGGTTGGTGTGGGGACCCCGAGATCAGGCCGGTCGGACAAGCCAGAGTGGGGTCTGCTTCTGGAACAGCCCCGGCCTTCTGCTGCCCTCCCCAGCCCAGACCCAGGGCCGCTGTGCCACTCAGCCCGGCCCTCCCCCCGGGACAGAGCCAGGGGACCCCGTCCGCTGAGGTGCAGTTGCTCCAGGGCACATGTGCTGTCTAGGGTCTCAGAGGCCCAGTAACTGACGGAGTGGAAAAAACCTGACTCCCAGCTAATCCGCACAGACCTAAGAAATCCAATAACTTCCTTCAAAACAAAATAGCTCCCGCCAGGGCATTCCTACCTGAGCCTCCAAGCATCCCGCCCCGCGGGGAGAGCCTTCCAAAGAGACACGAGAGACAGCGTGTCTCGGGTCCGAGGCCAGTGTGCACGTGTGCACGTGCGTCTGTGTGCGTGAACACGGGAGAGACTGTACTTCAGCGCCCACTCCCGCCCCCACAACAGCCTGGGGGACCGTAGCTTCCTCGCCAGGGGAGGGAGGTGGGCGGTCAGACCCTCCCCGTGGTCCTGCGGGCGCCCAGGCCGGTTCCACGGTGGCCGGAGCCCCTCCCCTCGAGCCCACTCCCGTTTCTAGTCTGCCTGGAGACACCAGAGGTGGTCCCCAGGATGGCTGCCCGGGAGGAACCCTGGGTGCCCCTTGTCTTGCTGTCAGTCACGGGTGGTGGGTGACACTGGACACCCTGACATCCAGGCCTGGGACAGTGCAGCCTGAGCTCTGGCCGCCGGGCACCCTGGCCTCGCAAGCCTTCTCCAGCAAGGTCACCAGCAAGGAAAGAAGGGGTGTGATGGCTCTGGGGTGCTCCAGGGCAGGGGTCAGGAGGGCCCTGCCTGCTGGGCTGGTGGTGGGCCTGTCCCCCCTCCTGGGACCTGTCCCTCCTCCTGGGACCTGTCCCCCCTCCTGGGACCTGTCCCCCCTCCTGGGACCTGTCCCTCCCTCCGGCTCCTGGGAACCGGTCAGCTGACAGGGGGGTGGGGCGGGGGGAGCCTGGCCTGTCCGCCCCCGTACTTCCCCTCTGTGCTGGGATCCAAGCCCCTCCTGCCTGGCTCCTTGGCCGGGTCAGAGGGCCTGCAGAGGTGGGCAGCTTGGTAGGGGCCCCTTCCCAGGCCGAGATTGGCCCTGGAGGCCTCACCCAGCCCCGGTCCCTGGGAACCTGCCCCATGGACCCCCCCGGAGGTGCACAGAGCCCCCTCCACACACACGCTTCCCCTTCTCTCTTCCCAGCAGAGGCGTCTGGACTCCTCGGGAACTGGGAGCATGCATCTCCTGGTCCTCCCCGGGCCCGGGTGAACACAGGGACTCCCCAGGTTACCCTGTCACACCTAGACTGGCCCCTCAGCACGTGGGGTCCCAGCCACGTGGCACCATCCTCCTCAGGGGCCCTGTGTCCTCACTGTCTGCGTCGGGGAGGTCCATGGGGTGACTCTCCGGGAACCAGGCAACCAGGCCCAGGTTACCCTCTGAGCGGGGGCTACCGGGAAAGGTGCTTCCCCAGGGGCCAGAGTGGGCGCTAGGCCTCAGGACCCAGAAGGGAGGGCAGAGGGCAGGGTGGGAGGGGCTCCAGCTCAGCTCTGCACCCAAAGATCCTGTTCCCCAGGGCCGACCACTCAGGCCCCCGTCAGCCCGGCCCACCTTCTCCCTACATTCCTCTTCCAGAAAACAGGCAGCGTCAGCTCTGGAAGCGCCCAGGGGGCTGGTCCTGGGCCCAGCAGGCCCAGATGGTGATGGGGGCTCTGGGGCCAGGATAAAGAGACTTGATCCAGCTGCCCACAGGGCCTGAGGCCACGGCTCGGGGCCAACAGTGGGGGCCGCACGGCTCCAGCCAGCAGCCCCCCAGGTCCCATCGTGACCCCCTCAGGGGCCAACATTCCAGGACGAGCTCTGCCTGGTCTGCCCTCCCCCCGTCCAGCTCAGCCACCCACCATGGGACCTGAGAGGGGAGGTGGGTGCTGGGGCTTCGCACAATCCCCTGTCCCCACGCCCAGGCCCTCCCTTCCCTGACGCCGGGTTCACGGGGTCCATGTGCGGGACGAGTGGGGGTCGGGCACCTGCCTCCTTGCCCCTTCCTCCTTGCCCCTTCCTGATGCCGCTTGGGTTTGATGGTCAGGCCACATCGGGTGGGTCCATATCCACTGTCCGTGCCCACGGGATGCCTTACCCAGGTCCTAGCATTCTGCACAGAAGGGAAGCACGCAGGGTGGGTTCCTGCTGTGGACACCCCCATCCTCATGCGGTCCCTGTCCCTGGAACTGTGGGCTGGCTTCTGGGGCTGATCACAGTGACAGCGGGGGCAGTGCCCAGAGGATGGCTTCTATCTCAAAGGACGCAGGGAATGTTTTCAACCTGGCAACATGCGTATGGTGCCAGGGGGGCAGGAACCAGGGGTGCAGGGGGCTTGGTCACTCACACATTCTGTGACCTACCTCCTGTCCAGGCAGGACTCCTGCTTCTCCCCCCAGGGGACACAATAACAGAATTAGAGAAGGTGACTGCCCCCAGCAAAGAGAAGGATTCTCCTACTGGCTACTGACCCCAGTCAGGAGGGGAAAGTGGGTTTCTGTACAGAATAAGGGCCAGGAGGGCTGCGCGGGAGCACGGAGCTCCCTGGGGGCCGCCCGGTACTTCCTGGTCTGCAGGACAGGCTGGTGGGACCACAGCCACCAAAGACTCAGCCGCCTGGGGGATTGAGAGGGGGGATCGTCCATCAGGTGCGAAACCAGGTGGGCCGCGGGCAGGGAAGGCGGAGCGGGCAGTGGAGAAAGGAGGGCCCGCGTGTTGGCCGCACCCCAGACCAGGCCCAGAGTGAGGCCCAGCAGCCTGGCCCGCGTCTCTCTGTTCGTGCACGTGTGTGATTCCTTCGTGTTTTTTCCTTCTTCCCATTACTGTTTTATATACACGTAGTTGGAGGTTAACTTTATAATCGTGGTTTTTTGGAAGCAGAACCTTCAGTGGGGCTGCGGCCGAGTGTGGGAAGTAGGTGTTTCCTCCGGGCGACAGCTGCAGGGGCGGTGCGGTCCCTCGGGTTAGGAGAAGGCGGGCACCTCCTCACCTGCACGGGGGATCCCGGTCTCCTTAGGGGGGAATCATCCTCTCCCCCTGTTGCCGGGAAGATCGCGTGGGCCTGGAGGGGAGTTAGAAGGCCGCCGTGCAGGGGCACCATTCATCAATTCAGTGCCTTTCAGCCCAAATCTGCCCTCCGTTACCCTTCATTTATAAGAACTTCACGCTGCGAGCAGTTCTCTGCCGCTGGCCTGATGTTCGTGTAGGGGTCCCCTCGCGGGCTCCCGTGCCCCCTCCTCCTCCCGATCCCACAGCGGGCGTCACGCGCCCCCAGTCCTGACGCGGGTGGGTCCTGTCTACTGACCTCAGCGCCACAGCAGCCAACTTCTCTGCCCTCCTGACTCTCTATTTTTTCTTGTGACGGTTTAGTAGGTGTCTTGTTTTGTTTTGGACTTTTCCCGTTTCATCGAAATATTCCGCTTGGGCGTGTAAAAGTGTCCATGACATCCTCTTGTGACCACTTCAATTGCCTCAGGCTGTGTTGTGACGCTGTGTCTTCTATTTGCAACACTGGTTATTTGTACCTTCTGTCTGTCTGTCTCTCTCCCCTTCCTCCTTCCTTTCCTTCTTCCCTTATTTCCTCATTTCTTTTTTTTTTTTTTAATTAATTAATTTATTTTTGGCTGTGTTGGGTCTTTGTTTCTGTGCGAGGGCTTTCTCCAGTTGTGACAAGCGGGGGCCACTCTTCATCGCGGTGCGTGGGCCTCTCACTATCGCGGCCTCTCTTGTTGCGGAGCATGGGCTCCAGATGCGCAGGCTCAGTAATTGTGGCTCACGGGCCCAGTTGCTCCGTGGCATGTGGGATCTTCCCAGACCAGGGCTCGAACCCGTGTCTCCCGCATTGGCAGGCAGACTCTCAACCACTGCGCCACCAGGGAAGCCCCATATTTCCTCATTTCTTTCCCGTGAGCAGACTTGCCCAAGATCTGTCTGCTTGATTAGCCTTTTCAGAAACCACCTGTGACTATGCTCACCTGCCCTGTCGCTTTTTCCGTTTCAGTCGTGGCCACGCTGCATTATTTCTTCCTGAGCCGCCTCTGGGGTTCGCGCTGCTGCTCCTACACCTCCTGACCGAGAGGGTTAACCCTTCTTTGGTCTCCGCCGTGAACACACGCAGACGAGGCCATGGGCCCCCCTCTCCAGCTGCAGGTATGTTTCACGAGCTTTGATGTAAAGTGTTTTTAATTTGTTTAGTTCAAAATATTTTCTGATTTCCGTTGTGATTTCCTCTCCGGCTCATCAGCTGTTTAGAAGAGCATTTCTTTTTTTTTTTTCCTTTTCTTTCTTTTTTTTAAATTGAAGTATGGTTAATTTACAGTATTGCTAGAAGAACATTTCTTAATTGCCAGGCCTGTAAAGATTTTTTTAGAAGATTTGATGTACAATATGCTTGTTTTGTCGTCAGATAATATATTCCTCCATTTTAATCTTCCCGTTTCTCTTTAATCTTTTTGCTTTGTGGTCTAGTAGTTCATCAATTTTTGTAAATACCCACGTGGGCTACCTTTATGTGTAATAGTCAAAAACTGGAAACACTTCAAATGTCCATCAGCGGGGCTTCCCTGGTGGCGCAGTGGTTGAGAATCTGCCTGCCAATGCAGGGGACACGGGTTCGAGCCCTGGTCTGGGAGGATCCCACATGCCGTGGAGCAACTGGGCCCGTGAGCCACAACTACTGAGCCTGCGCGTCTGGAGCCTGTGCTTCGCAACAAGAGAGGCCGCGATGGTGAGAGGCCCGCGCACCGCGATGAAGAGTGGCCCCCGCTCGCCGCAACTAGAGAAAGCCCTCGCACAGAAACGAAGACCCAACACAGCCATAGAAAATAAATAAATAAAATAAAATTAAAAATTAAAAACAAAAACAAATGTCCATCAGCGGGCAGACGGACAAACAGCTTGCGGGACATCTTTGCTTGGATACTACTCAGCAACAAAAAGGGATGAACCACCAATTCAAGCAACAATACGGATGCATCGCAAGATCATTTTTTCTGAGTGGAAGAAGCCAGTAAAAGTGTAGGTTCTGTATGTTTCCACTTACGTGAAACTCTGGAAAATGCAAACTTATCTGTAGTGACAGCAGTCCTTGTGGGGAGAGGGGTCCAAGGAAACTTTTTGGGTGACAAACACGTTTATTTACCTCCATCGTGATGGTTTCATGGACATAGACATATTTAAAACCTTAACAAAGTGTCCGCATTAAATGTGTTCAGTTTGTTGTATGTCAGTTTTGCCTCAGTAGAGCTGTTGGAAAGGATTTCCTTGTGTGCTTGGTGAGAAATGTCCGTCCTAAGGCTGTTGAATGCAGTGCCCTCTCCATACCCACGTTATTCAAATCCCGCTGTCCTCATCGATCCGCACCCCAGCTTGTACTGTTATCTACTGAGGGAGGTGTGTAAAGTAATCCCACAGGGATTGTGGGTTTGTGGCTCTTGTGGTTCTGTTATTTTTGGTTTGGTTGTTTCAAGGCCATGGTATCAGTCACATACAAATTTAAAATTCTTTTATGTTCTTGATGGATTGATTCTACTATCATTATCAAATAATCTTTTAATCACTAGTAATTCTTATGTCTTCAAGTCTGTTTTGTCTGATATTATTATAACTTTTATTGGATTAGTATTACCCAGGGAATCTTTTTCTTTCCTTACCTCCTAACATTTCTTTACCCTTTTGTCTTAAATATTTCTCTCATAAAACAGTGTATGATGGATTTTTTAAAAATCCTGTCTGATCAGCTTGTTATTTTAAGAGGCGCATTTAGTTAACTTTATTTAATGTAATAACTAATGTATTGGGGTTTAAATGTACCATCTTATTTTGTGCTTTATATTTTCCCCACCTGTTTTTACCTTCCTGACACTTCCTTGGATTATTTTTTAATTCATCATTTTCTTTCTACTGATGCGTAATAAATATATGTATATATACGTACATGTGTATATATGTGTGTATATATGTATATAATCGTGTGCATATATGCATATGTGTATGTGTGAGTGTATGCATGTATGTATACATGTATATATATACTATGTGTGTGTGTATGTGTGTGTGTATATATGTGTGTCAGCAGAGTCTATTAACACTAGACATGGGGACTTCCCTGGTGGCGCAGTGGTTAAGAATCCGCCTGCCAACACAGGGGACACGGGTTCGAGTCCTGGTCTGGGAAGATTCCACATGCCGCGGAGCAACTAAGCCCGCGTGCCACAACTACTGAGCCTGCCCTCTAGAGCCCACGAGCCACAACTACTGAAGCCCACGTGCCACAACTACTGAAGCCCGCGTGCCTAGAGCCCGTGCTCCAACAAGAGAAGCCACCGCGATGAGAAGCCCTCATACTACAACGAAGAGTAGCCCCCGCTCGCCACAACTAGAGAAAACCCACGCGCAGCAACGAAGACCCAACGCAGTCAAAATAAAATAAATTTTTTTAAAAACCACAGAAACACTAGACACGGGATTTCCTGTGACCCAGCAGCCCCATTTGAGCGTACAGCTCTGAGCCATTTTTACCGGCAACACGCCGACAGCAAATGTGAGGGTTTCCACGCCAGCCAGCCCTCTGGTTCTCCGGCACCCGCTGGGGGCCTACGACTCAACTTTGACACTGACTGCCTGGAGTCAGTGCAGACCCCGCAGATGAAGGGCTCGATCCCACAGGACTGTCCTCACACCAGACGCCACTGCTTCTCCACCCACTATGAATCAGGGGCTCCCGTGATCCCTCCTCAGGCTCAGTATTTGCTAGAGCAGCTCACAGAACTCAGGAAAACAGTTTACTTGCTATTTCCGGTTTATTACTAAGGACACAAGGCAGAAAGAGCCGAGTGGCGGAGATGCGCCGAGCAGGGTTGGGGAGCACACCCTTCGCACCCTCTGTGGCGCCGCGCTCCCCCCGGCGGCACGTGCGCACCAAGCCGGAACCTCTCGGGACAGCACAGCTGGGGGGTTTGGTAGAGGCTGCATCACGCAGGCGTGGTTGATGAAATCATTGCCCGTAGGTGATTGACCCCCTGGAGGTCGAGCGTGGGGCTGGAAGAGCCCCTTGGCCTTGCTGGAGACCAGTCCCCACCCTCGAGCTTCGTAGGGGTTCCTAACCACACCCCCCCGGAACCGCTGCTCTACCTTCCGTCTCCGTGCGTTTGCCTGTTCTGGACCTTGCATACAGACGGAACCACACAATTTATGGCCTTTTGTGTCTGGCTTCTTTCACTCGGTGTCCTCAGGGTTCAGCCATTGTGCGGCGCGTGTCAGAATCCTCTTCCTTTCTGTGGCTGAAAGAGATCCACACTGCGGTGCAGGTTCACAGCCCCCGGAGCTCTCCTGCCGAAACCGGGAACCGGCCCCCGCACGTGGAGGGCGACGAGAGACAGAAGAAGAGGCGGACCCTGCAGGTCGGCAGGCGTCGTGAGTGAGGGAACAGGGAACGTCCCCACGAGGCTTGTCCTGGGCCGCAAAACGAGTAGCTCTCCGCACCCAACGAATCCGAACAGTTCATTCGGGGGCCTTAGGGGCTTAGGCGGGCGCGTGTGCAGCCCAGGTGGCCCAGCCACACAGGGCTGCCTCCGGGCTGCGTCCTGGAAACAGCTCCGCGTGCAGGAACTGGGGGAGGCGTGAGGAGCCTCGATCGCCCTGGTCAGCGGCGGTCACGTCCTCTGTTGATGGATGGCCGGGACCCTGTGTGTCCATTCATCCGTGGGCGGACACTCGGCTGTCCCCCGTGTGTGGCTGCTGCGGACCTCGGTCACTCACAGCAGGTGCGCCGAAGTTACCAGGAGCAAAGGCTGTGTGGGCACGTGTGTTGTGTGCGCCTGTGCGTGTGCACGTGGTGTCTCTGTGTGTGGTGTGCGTGTGCACGTGGTGTCTCTGTGTGTGGTGTGCGTGTGGCACGTGTGCGGGAGACCCCGGCAAGGCCGAGGAGGTGGAGGCCATGTTTCAGCATCACCCCCACTCCTCTCCGCAACAGCCTGGAAAGCTGTGGCTTCCTCAGCAGGGAAGGGAGGGGGGGTCTGACCCTCCTGTGGTCCCGCCCTCTCCCACACCCAGGCTGGTCCCAAGGTGGCCGGAGCCCGTGTCCCCTCTCTCTCCGAGCTCCCACAGTTCTGCAGCCGTCCTCTGGCTGCCCTGGCTTGTCCCCACCATGCACGATTAAACCCCAGCAAGCTCCTGAGACCTCAAGGGCCCTCCCTCCCTGGGGCGGGGCTGCTCCCCTTGAAATGGTCCCCCAGGTGGCGGTCACTGCGTCCACCCAGATGCAGTTCCGTCTTCCCGCCCATGTCACCGCCCTCAGGGACCTCAGAGACCTAGAAGGAACCAGAACTGCGCTAGCTCGCAGGTTCCTGGACTCAGTGTCCCCACCAATGTCATGGGCACAGCTCGGGCTGGGCCCAGGCCAGCTGGGCTAGAATCCCCCCGCGGGGGGGTGGGACACGGTCTGTGGCCCTTGCCCACGTCTGCCCCTGCCTGGCCCACAGCTGCCACACTTGCTGGTCTGCAGGGAGGGCTTGGTTGAGAGAGATGAGGGGCTGAGCCCATCTGGGGGGTTGGGTCTTCTGATGTCTTTGTGCCTCTAAAGATCCAGGTGCTGGCGAGTCTGCGTCCAGGGCTTGGCTGGACCACCCATGTCCCTGGCCTCAGGGCCCCTCAAGGCTCTCTGCTTGTCGAAGGGCAGAAGGTGGGGTTCCAGGCGACACTGACCCATCCTGGGGACAGGCTGGTAACCAGGCTGCCCAGAGCATGGGGAGGGACGTCCAGCCAGGCTCAGAGAGAGGCTGCGGGTGGGATGGGCGAGGGGGTGTCCTGGGCAGCCGGCCAGCAGGACAGCTGTGGCAACACTCAGGCTGGCAGGGGGGGGGCGGCGTACTGTTCACGGTGACCGTTCAGACTGTACTGACCCTGAACAGCTACGCCTTGACTTGGCCAAAGTCAAGCCACTGGGAAAGGCAGGGCCCCTGCCCTCGAGGACAGGGCCAGGTAGGAGGGTGCAGGGGCAGGAACGTCCTGCAGGGCCCCTGTGCTTCTTGTCACCGAGGGCCAGGGCCCTCCTCCCCCTGCCCGCAGGCGTGGGCAGCTCAGCGTCAGAACTCGATCTTCAGACTATTAAACAAGGCACCTCTGTCCTCCCACCATGATAAATACAGCAGCCGCAGGCCCGGTCGCACACTTCCAGCGTCCCTCTCTGCCCAGCCCCGGCTACGCCCCTCAGGACCTGAGCACCTGTCTCCCGCCCCCCAGCCATCCTTGGCTGGCTCTCAGCCTGCAGGTGGACACAGGTCCAGAGAAAGTGCCCCACGGGCAGGGACATCAGTGGGAAAGGGTGTGGCCTAATAAGGGCCAGAGGGGCCTCCTTGCCACAGGGCCGGGGCAGCTCCCAGCCGATCCCAGCCCCCATGTGGCCCGGCCGTCAGATGTACGAGTCACCTTGGCCTCTGTCCTGGGCGGGTGGGCGAGGGCAGCTTGCCACCATTCTCCTGAATGAGGCCCTGCCCTCCCCGGACCGGGGGAAGCCTTAGGTGGCCCCTCGATGTCGCTGTCCCAGACACAGGGCTCTGTGTGGCCTTGGTGTGTGCCGGACCGCGGCTGGCGGGAATGCAGGTCCCCTCCCTGCACCTGCTGGAGGCCCGGGTGGGCACCAAAGGGACGAAGGCCGGCCCAGGGCCACACACAATCCAGCTGCCCCCATCGTCCCCCACTGACCCTGCCCTGAAGGAGGGGAGGCCCTGAAGGGCCTTTACTGAGGCCAAGGTAAAGACCCTCAATCCAGCTGCCGGGGGCAGGACAAGCAGGAGGCCCTGGCAGGCGGACAGGCGGGCAGCGGGCAGGGCTGCCCTCCGCGGCTCCGTGTCCAGCCGTCGGCCTCTGGGCTGGGCCTCTGTGGTGGGCAGACATTCCTGGACCTGCCCTGCCTGGTCTCAGCGCCTCTCGCAGCCCCTTCCCCAAGTGGGCGTATGAGGAGGGGTCTTTATTCCAGGAACAGAGGGGGCTCTCCGAGTGGAGCAGGGAGAGGGGGCAGGCCCCGGGGCCCATGGCCGGAGGGAGCCGCAGCGCCCCGGCAGGAGGGCGAGCGAGGGTCCGGTGCTGGAGCCTGAGGGCTCCCCAGGGCTGCGCGGAGGGGCTGCCCAGTCACCGAGGCCCCTGCCCAGTGCCGGGCGCGGCCAGGAGAGAGAGGCCCCTAAAACCTATTTCAGGGAACCAGGCGGGCCCATGGGAACGCACGGCTGGAGCCAAGGCTGGCAGAACGGCTGACGGCAGTCAGGGCCCGGACCCAGCAGGGCCTGAAGGCCGTCCTCCCTGTGCCCCAGTGACAAGGACTGGGGAACGCCAGCAGCCCTGTGACCCAGGTGTCACTCTCCGCTTGTGCCGGTGACCAGGGAGCCGGCCACCACCCGAGGGTGCAGCCGAGTGCCTGGAAGGAGGCGGCTCCCACCCGCACACGGCGGGTCGTAACCTTGCAGCCGAGGCGGTGGTTCCGGCCCAGCTGAGAGTGAGCCGCAGACCCGCCACCATGGGGAGGCCTGGAGGGTGGCGACTGGCTAGACCCAGGAGGGGCGGGCAGGGCGGGGGGGCTGCCTTGAGGCCAGGCATCCGGTGACCCTGCCAAGGGGCTGGCCAGCACCCCGAACCTCAGTTTCCCCATCTGTCAGAGGAACCCACCCCCTGCGGGGCTGTTCAGGGTTAAGGGGGGAATGTGGCCTGTGAGGTCCCACTCACGGGGCGGGAGCTGGGTTGGGTGCCTCCTCTTCTCTGCCTGCTTCCTGTGCCCGGACCCCACCCAGCTGCTGTCCCCTGCCTGGTCCAGGCCCCAGGCTGGCAAGGGCTTAGACCTGACTCACGGAGAACACCATGGGTCAGCGGAGGAAGGACAGGGGAAGGAGCGAGGCAGGAGGGAGAGAGACCACGGCCATGGGGATCCCTGTGTACCACCACCTGGCAGCCGGCCCGTCACAGGGGAGTGGCTGATCCTTGGCTCATTCGGGAAGGTCACCCCCACAACCAGAAGCCCTTCTGTCAAAGACACAGCCACCTTCACACCTACCTCCACCTCTCCATCCTCCCACTATCTAACCCCCCACCCACCTCCATCCCACCCTCCAACCGTCCATCCATCCCACCATCCATCCATCCACCCATCCCTCCATCCCTCCATCCCTCCATCCATCCATCCACCCATCCCTCCATCCCTCCATCCCTCCGTCCATCCCTCCACCCACCCTCCATCCATCCATCCCTCCATCCCAACATCCATCCATCCCACCCTCCATCCACCCATCCCTCCATCCCAACATCCATCCCTCCATCCCTCCGTCCATCCCTCCACCCACCCTCCATCCATCCATCCAGCCATCCATCCCACCCTCCACCCACCCATCCCTCCACCCACCCATCCTTCCATCTCTCCATCCACCCATCCCTCCATCCCTCCATCCACCCATCCCTCCATCCATCCATCCCTCCATCCCTCCATCCCTCCATCCCTCCATCCCTCCATCCACCCATCCCTCCATCCATCCATCCACCCATCCCTCCATCCCTCCGTCCCTCCATCCCTCCATCCATCCATCCACCCATCCCTCCATCCCTCCATCCCTCCATCCCTCCATCCATCCATCCACCCATCCCTCCATCCATCCATCCACCCATCCCTCCATCCCTCCGTCCCTCCATCCCTCCATCCATCCCTCCACCCACCCTCCATCCATCCATACACTCACCGTCCACCCCCCTCCGCCCAGCTGACAGGTGTTCACAGCATCCCCTGTGACAGGTGTCATTTGCTGTTTGGGACAGAGTGATGATCAAAACAGACCTGTGCTTGGGCAGCTTGTGCTGTTGTAGTCAGATACACGATGGACCTTAAACCACGACTGTGCAAGCGCCATATGTGGTGCCGCTTGGGTCTATTATGGGGTCATCCGGGAGGGCTTCCGGCCCAGAACCTGCCTGGTCTTTGCTATAACCTGCTCAGTGGAAGTGTCTGTCGACCAGGTGCCATAGCCCAGGGCGGGATACAGGAAGGTCTGCCTTCAGGGGGGTGCTAATGAGGCCCCACCCCGGCACACTCCTGAGGGTGGGTGTTCCTGGAGGTGAAGGTCAGACACACAGCAGGGGTCTCTCTGGATGCCCTCTGCCCTCTAGTGGGGCCAGTTCTACACAGGCTCTGGGGGCACCCTACTCATCCTCTGCAGGGAGCTCCATGGGGGTCTCGAAGAGGGGTGCTGAGGAGGGGTTCGCTGCTCCTGGCGGCGGGTAGGGCAGTGTCTACATGCTCAGACTGGGGTCTCTGTTCCCGAAGTGTCCTTACACCCACTGGGGGTTGCACGTGGGCCCCTTGTCCACACATCCCCAGGGGCGGGAAGCCCATCTCCCCCTCCCTCCCCAGACGGGGGCATCTGTGTCAGGTCCTCCTCTGTTCTGGGGGTGGAGGTGGGTCTGCAAAGTCACCCAGCAGGGGGCTGGGAGGGAGGAGGAGGGGCCCTGTCCCGGAACGACGTCGTGCCACCCACCACACCATGCAAAGCCACACACTCACACACTCACACGCACACGCCCAGGACGCGTAGTCCGTGTCGTGCACCTGGAGCTCCTCGGGGTCCGGCCCGCGTACTGGGGGTGGTACAGCCACAGTCAGGGTCCTCGCACCAGTGCCCCCAGGCCATCCTCCCCACCTCCCTCCCTCTCACCGCCACTGTGGTCCACCGAGAACTTCCCAGGCTGGGTCCCCAAAATCAGCACATAAGACCAGATGACACAGCGCTGGCCCCTGCTGTGGGGGGGGGACGGGCACAGGAAGAAGGTTCCAGAACCTGGCTGGGCCTTTCCCAGGGGCAGCCCCAAGGTGGGCCCACAGGGAGGGCCCCTGGTCACGAGCCCCGCACAGGGCCGGGCAGGCTGGGGGCTTTGCCTCCCGGGGAGGGGGCGGGGGCTCGGGCCTATGATCTCTCCCATCAGCGTGGCCCACCCATTCGCGGCGTCTGTCCAGCCCACCCGCTGGCCACTCCTCAGCCTGGAACTGGACCCGAAATGCACCCGATATGCAAGCCCGAGAGAGAGGGCATTTTCTGGGCCGTGATGTCCCCTGTGGGAGCACTGGGTGGGCCGGCGCCCTGCCAGCAGCCCTGCATTTGGCCGGGGGAAGCGAGAGGGTGGGAGCTGGGCTTGCAGCCCTCCCCGCTCTCCTCGGCGCTCGGTGACCTGGCCAGGTGAACACACTTGTCTGAAGAGCAACAGAGAAGGCGTCCGGTGGCTGCATTTGCACTCGGTCCCTGACCCCCAGTTAATCAGCCTCCTGAGGGATGGGGAGCAGGCGAGTCAGACACCCCCAGGACTCAGAGACTCCCCGGTGGGGGTCTGGCATGGCCGAGCCTACACAGAGGGTTGGGGCAGGGGGCTGAGTGTAGACCCTCAGGGGCTGGACTGCGTCCCACTCTTGGCCTCCAAGAGCTACCCCTGTCAACAAACTGCCTTGCTTGAGCTTCCTTTTTCATGTTACCTGGAACCAAAGAGCCCTAAGCAAAGGGGTCTCTGGGCGGGTGAGCAAGGAAGGCCACGGGGCTTCAGCATCCCCCAAAGAGGGCTGTGCCACCCCCCAGGGGATTCCCAGGGCAGTCCATCAAGGCTCCCCACTTCTCCCCAACTGGTCATCCAGGCTGGCCCACCAGAGCGCCTATCACCCTGGACGACACGAGGACTGGTCCAGGGGGAGCACAGGACTCCAGAAGAGCCAATCAGACACCATGGCCAGGCCAGCCTGTATGGTCCCTGTTTTCTGGAATTGGGACCCTGAGAAGGACATCAGCGTAAGCCACCGTTCTATCCCCGTGAGGTGAGAACCTGCCTGAACAGAAGTCTAGGGCACGCAGAGCTGAGAGGAGGAAAGGGAGGGGATGATGGGTCCCTGATTACAGTGTTTGAGCTCCTGGATCCAGCTATACCTGACATCCACCAGCCCTTGGGCTCTTCCGAGTCTGTGATCTAGCGAGTGCCTCCCCTCTTTTGTGGACACCCCCGGAGCTGGGTTAGGTCATTAGCAGCCTATGCTGGACATCACATTAGGAGGAAGGCCTTGGGAGAGTGTGGCCTGGACCTATGGAGGACCTGAGTCAGAGCCATTGGCTTCTGGGGGTACAGGCCCCGGATCCTCACTCACCGGATCATGGCATATGCCACTTCCAAAAGGTTGTTTTCATTTATCATGAACGTTGCTGTGAAAGGGTTCAGCAGGGACCTGTCTGCTGGCTTGTGGGTGCTGCCCGCTAGGCCGAGGACAAACCACTCGCCCTGAAACTTCAAGGGGCTGGGGGTAGGCAGAGTCCAGGATGGCCCAGGACCCCCCGTTGCACTAGGCAACGGCTCCCAGGCTGGGTCTGCCCCGGTCACGTGGGCAGGAGCCCGAGGCTGCCCTGGGCCTGGTGGGGACGGTGATCCTGGCCCGTGACTGGCCTCCCTGGGCCTCGGTTTCCTCATCTGCACAGAGGGACTGAGATGTCTCCACCTCTCAGGGACGGGCGGGGATTACGGAGGGAATCTAGGGTCCTCTTCTGTTGGATTCAGGGGTCCATGGGGGTGCCGAGAGCAGGGCTGGCCGGGCTGGATTCCCTGCACCCGCACTTGGCCGGCCCCCTCCCCCTCCCTCCCAGCCCCTGACCTGAGTTTCCTGGAAGCTCTGCGAAACTGAGCTGCGGACTGTCCGTGTGGGTGAGGTCTGGCCCTTCAGGGCCCTCGGCAGGGAGAGTAGTACCCACAGGGCACACCACGGCCCCATCCCGGCAGGGACGGAGGGGAGAGAATTGGCCATCCCTGCTGCCGACGCAGGGACTCACCTCCTTAGGGGCCTGCTTGGCAGGCGCCCCTCCCTGGGGGTGTGTCCCCTGCGCTTTCCTCCTCAGGACCCCGGCGGGAGGAGAGGTGGGTGCAGAGGGTTTGCGGGTGGGCTGGGCAGGGGCGGGGCCCACCTCGGGGGTGGGCATCTGGGTCCCAGCCTGGGGAGGTGGGGCGCCCGCTGGGTCCAGCAGCTCCCAGGGAGGGCCCCGACCTTCCCATTCAGATTCCTGAGAGCCAGGCTCTGCACCGCTTCGGCCCCCATCCCGGGCGCCCCACGCTGGGGACCTGAGGCCGGCAGTGTCTCGCCTGCAGCCTCACCCCAGCTGCACGCCACCACCGGCGGAGGACAGAATGCTCCGTCCCGGGCCGGGGCATGACGTTTCCTTGCCCGGCGGGTCAGGGCTGGGGCATTCTCGCTGCAGGAGCACGGCGCAGAGCCTGGGCCCGCCAGCCTCCACGCTGCTCCACAGTCCCTGAAGCCAAAGTGGGGGGCCCTGCGGTCACGACCCAGAGGGAGGGCAGGGGGCAGGGCAGGCCAGCCTGGCGGGGTGGGGCACCCACACGCTGGTCCTGGGGGCTGGGGGGTAGTTGGGGAGGGCGCGGGCAGCCCCCAAAGAGCCCCTCCTCCCCACTGGCAGCAGAGTGCGTGGGTCCTGGGCTCCATCGGATAGCGGGAAGGGCCTGTACTTGACCCGTGAGCTCATCCTGAGCCACTTCCTCCCGCCCTTGGCCTGGGGCAGCCTGTCCTGCGCAGGAGCCCCAGCCAGGCCACTGAGAGAGCCCAAGGCCCAGGGCTTCAGGCCTTGGCTCTGTCCCAGGCCCCCTCTCCTCTGGGAAGGGCCCGGCCCTTGCTGGGGCCCTTCCTCCCCTGGGAGTGTCTCCCGTTGCCAGCTGGACGGCCGCCGAGGCCCCTCCAGGTCAGCTGCAGGCCCCGGGCGGGGAAGGGGCGGGGGGTGTCTGGGGAGCCGAGCCCCCAAGCCTTGACCTCCCCTGGCCTGGCCGGTTAGCACAACTCACCTGCTTCCAGACTCTGGCCACAGCGAGAGAAGCTGCAGACAACAAGGTGGTTTTCCTGGAACTTCCCAAAGGACCCATCACGCTCCAACAGAAGCTGGGGCGGCAGCTCCCCCAAGACCTGGCCTCCACCTCCCACCCTGCAGGCCCCAACCCGACCCCGCTGACCCCAACCTGATCCTAAACCCACCCGAGATCGTGCCTAAAACCCGCCCCTCTGCACCCGTCCCGGGCTGGGGGCGCTCTGACCCCCCAGGTGGTGCCCTCCCAGTGGGTGCCCTGGGGAGTTCTTCGGGGGCAGCCGTCGGCCCCTCCACAAGTACGCCCACCCCTGCGACCACCTGGCCTTCCCTGGTCAGCACAGGCCACGGCACAAAGCCCCTGCAGCAGCGGAGGCCAGGCGGGGTCCCCACGCCACCCCAGGCCTGAGTGGTGCCCTAGGCCCAGGGGTCCCACCTCCAGGCCCTGTTCATCTCCCTGGGGTGGAGCCAGCAGAGGAGGAGCAGTGCTGGGTGAGCGCAGGCAGCGTGGGATGACCCCCCTGAAGGCCCCCCACGCGCTGGGGGAGCTGGAGGGCCCCTCTGCAGTGAGGGAAGTCTGGCCCTGTCCGCACATTCAGGGGCCTGGCCCACCTGCCCACCGGAGCTCCTGTGTGGACGGGGAGGGCAGGCGCCCAGCAAGAAGGGCCAAGCACAGGGAGTTCCCCGGTGGCCTAGTGGTTAGGATTCGGGGCTTTCACTGCGTGGCTCAGGTTCAGTCCCTGGACTGGGACCTCCCGCAAGCCACGAGGCAAGAAAAAAAAGTGAGAGAGAGAGAGAGAGAAGGGCTAAGCACAGAGCACCTGGCGGTCCCGTGACGGGGCCAGCGATGTACCTGTTGTGGGACCATGGCGCCGGGGGCCTGGGACACGGCAGCCTCAGGTCCGGGCGAGGCCAGTGCGCTCCAGGTCAGTGGTCCTTGGGCGTGAGCGGCCCCTCCACGTTCCCCAACTAAGACTGCCAGTTAGAGGGTAGTTTCCATAGATTTTTCAAGGTTTTTCTTTCTTCTAAGATATTAAAAACCACCTCTCGTAATTAAAAGGCCCAAACAAATTGTAATTAATAAATACCTTTACATAAAAACGATTCATCTGGGGCTTCTCTGGTGGCGCAGTGGTTAAGAATCCGCTTGACGATGCAGGGGGCACGGGTTCGACCCCTGGTCCGGGAAGATCCCACATGCCGCGGAGCAACTAAGCCCATGCACCACAGCTACTGAGCCTGCGCTCTAGAGCCCGCGAGCCACAACTACTGAGCCCACGTGCCACAACTACTGAAGCCCGCGCGCCTAGAGCCCCTGCTCCGCAACAAGAGAAGCCACCGCAGTGAGAAGCCCACACATGACAAGGAAGAGCAGCCCCTGCTGGCGGCAACTAGAGAAAACCCGCGCGCAGCAACAAGGACCCAATGCAGCCAAAAATAAAAACAAATAAATTTAAAACAAAAACGATTCATCTAGAGCTACAATTGTTTCACCCAGTTTTTGAAAATTTAATTAGAGCTTGTTAAACATTTTAGCAAAACCAAATGCGTCGAGACGGTAGCCCTCCGTTCCCCACCGCCCTCTCCCGCGTAAGGAGCCAGCCGGGGGTGGGGCTGGCCTGCTCTGTGGCCTCGGCCCTTTGATCCCTTGAGAGGTCCTGGCGTGGTCCCTGGGATGCTCAGCTCTGCTGGAAGGACCCTTTCTTCCCCAGAAGCCCTGAGACGGGGCCTCTAAGGAGCCCGGCCTGCCCACACCCCAGAGCAGAGGCCCTCCTTTCCATCTGGGGGACACGGGGCCAGGCGTGCAGGGGGCTCTCTGGGGCCCTGCCAGCTCTGAGCTGCGGCCCATGTGACACAGGTGCCCGTGTGGCCTCCAGCTCTGCTCTTTGGGGTCTTTGTCTCCCCCTCTTCCCACCAGCCCTGTCTGCCCTTCTGGGAGGCCGGCGCCGAGGGACACGGGGTGGGCACGGCCCAGACTGGGGTGTCGGGCACAGTCCCTGCCCGCTGTGGACACCGAGCCCTCCAGCAACCGCCACGCCAGGCCTCCTGGTCTGGACTGGGCCAGCGGGTGAGGAGGGCGGGTGGGCATGCAGAGGTGGGACCAGGGGCCTCTGAACCTGCTCTCCAGGGACCAGGCAGTGGTCCCTCCTGTTCTGTGGCCTACAGCTCACCCAGGGAAAGAGGCTGCTGGGGGGCATGACATGGGGCTGGGGTGGGGGTCCAGCTCCCAGGTGCCCCCTCAGCCTCGCCATCGTCAGGGAATGGTGAGCACTGGACCTCAAGCTCCCAGGGGCAGGGACCGGCCACCTGTGTGCCCAGAGCCTGGCATGCAGTGGGCATTTCAGGAATGCTCATCAGACAGACCCTAAGGCTCCCCAAACAGGGCGACTTGGGCCCTTTTCCCAGGCCCGGCTTTGGCCAAGCCGATGACCAGCTCCCTGACCCTCCAGCCCCGGTCCGGCCCAAGCCTGGGGCTGCCATTTGCCCTGAAACTCTCCCCAGGTTCTCCCGACTGGGGGAGGGGCACAGTGGGAGGAGGCCAGGCAGGCACATGGTGCTCTGGCTGGGCAGTGGGTGCCAGGCACAGGCGTCCACAACGCCCCGGGGACGGCGCTGACTGGCGTGGCTCTCGCCCAGCAGGGGCGGGTGCGGGGTGAGGGAGGGAGTGGGGTGGGGCGACGGGACAGAGCGCCAGCCTCCCATGGGGAGCGGGGTGGGCGTGCGTGGGGGGCAGCAGCCTCCCACGTCTCCAGCGCTGTGGGAATTGGCCGAAGTCCTCAGCTGTTTAACAGGACGGGTCTGGACAGGCGAGCTCTCGTGGGCAGAGGCCGGAGCTGAGCCCACGTGGACCCTGGCACCGCGGGCGGGAGCACTTCCCTCCCTACCGCCCCCAGCAGCTGTCCCTGCCGGTGGGAGCCCCGGGCAGACCCTGGCTGGAGGGACGGAAGGACAGCTGGATCCCAGAGTGATTTGCTCTGTACTCGCGCACTTTGGTCTCTGTTTCTCGGGCATCAAATGTTTACAACCGCGGATTTTCTCTCTGGCATTTCTTCCACTGTCGGGGGACCCTTGGCGAGGGATGGGCGGGTTGGCAGGGACATTGGTGTGTGGAAGGGACGTGCAGTCTGCAGGGGGCTGGCCCTGTCCCAGCACTTGACCCCCTCCCAACGGTCCACAGTCACTCGGAAGGGCCCCTCCAGGCAGCGGCTGGGGGGGGCAAGGACACCGTTTCCAGTCCCCGCCTGCCTCTCCCTGGGCCTCGGAGCTCCCACGTTCCAGAAAGGTCTTCTCTATACGCCAGAGATCATCTTGTGGGCCCTCATGGCTGGTGACCTTGGGCTGACACTGGGTGTGGGCTCCTGGGGGCAACCCCGTCTGTCCAGGGGTCCCTCCCTCTGCACCCAGGGCCCCCGTGCTCACCCCAATACTGGCAGGCCTGCTTCCCCCAGATTGGGGTACAGACCCCCCACCTCTCTTTGTGCCCCCTGGCCGCCCACCCACATGATCTCCCCTCAGGGGCACCCGATGCCCGATGCCAGGAGTGGACTCAGCGCCGGGGTGGTCAGTCCCGATCGCGGGCCAATCTTGTGCCCTGTCTGGCCCTGCCAGCCCCTGGGGTAGCTGAGGCGCAGCCCAGCCTCCCATCCTCCTAAGACAGATGCCAGCTCCCCCCAGACCCAGGCACCACCCAGGAACTGGAGTGGAGCCTCCCTGCCCGTTCCCTTGAAACTGCCTACCCTCCCCAAGGGCCTGTCCTGCCTTGGCCACAGGGCCCCCTGGGACTCTGGGCCCCTGCCTCCCAGGAGGGCGCTCAGTGGTCAGCAGGCGACAAAAAGGACCTGAGGGGCGGGTTCCGCATCCCTCTAGGAAAGGCCAACGTGTCTGGACAAGGCGAGTTCAGGTCCTGGGCCCACCCGGGGCAGCCCAGCGAGGCCAGCAGGGCAGGCGTGCACAGAGTCAGGGAGCAGGAAAGACAAGGGTGACCACAGCGCGATGGCCAGAGGAGGGGACACTGGGGTCGGGGAGTCTGGGCACTCTAGGCCTTGAGAAGGAGCCACTCCCCACCCCCACCCCCCTGGGGAGGGCTCTTCACCAGGAGACAAGCCGATGCCCTCCTGGCCCACCCGGGAAGCAGCCCCATGTGTCCGTGAGATGACGGGTGGGCAGAGACCCCGGCCGGGTCCAGCGTGGAAAGGAAGAAGTCAGGGGCTGAGACTGACAGCGTTTAATGAAGGCAGCGCCCCGAGCTCCTGGGGGTGAGGCGCAGCTTCGGGGGCGGACGGGAGAGAGTCCCCACTCAGCAAGGGGGGCGGCGGTTGCCGCCACCTCCAGGGCCTTGGCTGCTTCTCGGTGCAGGGCTGCCGCCGGCCTCACCTCTTCGCTTCTGCAGCACAGACGAGACTCAAGCAGGAGGGAGCCGCGGGCGGCCAGCCCCCTGCCACACCACCCCGCCGGCGCTGCCCGCTCACCGTCCAGGACGTGAAACTGGTCCGCGGCCTCGCAGAAACCTGGGGGCCGGGGCCGGGGTCAGGGGTGGCAGGGATGGGGCACGGGGGAGGGCGAGGTGGACCGCGGGGAGACGCAGGGACACTCACCATACTTGGGGAAGAACAGGATGTGGTCCTCGGTCAGGTTGGCACCCTGGACCCGCTGCTCAAACACACTCAGGAATGATTCGCTCACGGGGAGCGAGCGGGCTGCGTGCGGGACACACAGGGCTCCTGGGCGCCCGCTGGGTGGGTGCGGGCTGGGCGGGCAGGGCGCTCTGGGAGCTGGGCTGTGTGCCGGGGGCTGCGATCTGACCCCTGCCCACCCCCCACTGGTCTCCTCTCTGTCCCCACATCTGGGCCTAACGGCAAGGGCAGGGGAAAGGGAGGGGAGGGTCCATGTGCCCATCGGGCCCACCCAGACGGCCCTGCGGGTGTGCAGACCCGGTCCCGCGGGGACGTACCGTACAGCTTCACCGACAGCTGCCGCGCCCGCTCCAGGTACACGATGGCGAAGCCCCGGTAGTCCGTCTCCCCAACGACCACGTCCACCGCCCCTCGGGCGCCTCGGGCTGGGCAGAGCCAGGTGGGCGGTCAGCCTCAGCCCCAGCCCTGCACCCTTGTCCCAGTGGCCCGCGCCTCACCTTGGAGCAGGAAGCGACCTGGGAGCCCCGTGTCACCGTAGAGCTGCCGCACCTGCCAGCAGATCCCATCCCTGGGGGTTCGGGGTGGGAGGAGGCACAGCAGGCTTGGGGACCCCAAACTGGGTGGGGCCTCCCGGGACACTGGTCGCAGGGACGCAGGCCGCAGCAGGGGTAGGGCTGGGGGCTGGGGTGGGAGTCGGGGGGCTGGGTGGGGGCGGGGCTCCGTGCCGGGACTCACAGCTTTCGGAAGGTGCTGACAGCCATGGCTGCACCCTGAGGAGTCACATGCAGTGTGGTGGCCTCAGCCCGGTGGCCCTGCTCCTGCAGGGAGCGGCACGAGGAGGCCACGGCCACAAGGAACCAGGTCCCTGAAAACTGGGAACAGGCCACGTGAGGGCATGCGGGGACGGGGGCTGCCAAGCTGGGCGAGCCCCTGCTCCAGCTCCTCCAAGTCTACCTGCTGAGTGTCAAAGTTGGCCTTGGGCTGGATGGTGCTGATGGGGGACGGGGGCCGAGGGGGTCTCTGAGCCCTCTGACCCAAGGAGCCGACGGCCAGGAGCAGAGTCAAGAGGGATGCCGTCCTGGGGGTCAGCATGGCGACGGCAGCGACAGTGACAGGCCTGGGGGAGGCGCAGGGCAGGATGGTCAAGTCCCGGGTCGGAGTCCGCTGTCCAGTGCTGTCTGTGTCCATCCTCCCACCTCCCCGGCCCTGGGCCAAGCCAACGGACCGCCCCCCCACCCCCACCCCCGGCCCCGGCCCCGGCCCCTGCCCCAGCCTCCTCACGAACTCAGCCTCACCCTGGACATCTGACCTCGACCCTGCACTTCTCGGCAGGGCCCTGTCGCCATGTCCTGTGTACAAAGTCCGAGTTGACCTCTGGCTTCTTGCCCACAAGCCCCCACGTGACTCCCAGTGTGGCTGGTGCTCATCCCTTTGCACATTCATCTCCCTTAAGCTGCCAACAGCTCCTTGAGGTACGAACTAGTCTTATCCCCACAGCGAAGAACACTTGCGCCCGACACTGGGAAGCGCCGGAGCCAAGTCTCGAACCGGAGATCTCGAGCCTCGCCCGCAGCCCCGCCCACGACCCACGGCGCTCGGCCGCCGCCCCTCCCGGCCGCCAGGGGCGCTGTTTCTGGAGAGACCGAGCAAACACAGGCGCACAAAGAAGTACCGCCCGGGCCGCGGGGACTGAGGCGCAGGCGCACTAACAGCCAACGCGGGCTGCCGGGCTCGGCCCTCGACGGCCATCGATGCCTCGGGGCTCGTGGCGTTGGCCTGGCGGCCTCGGTCATAGAGACGCGGCGGCCGGAGCGGCGACGGAGGGCGGAAGCGGGTCAGCGGGCAGAGGCCTGACGCCGGGGCGGGGGCAGCGCAGCCGGGCGGAGGCGGCCGCGGTGAGTGCGCCCGGCCCGGGGAGCGTCGACACCAGCCATGTCCGAACCCCGGCCCGGACCCCAGCGCCCTGGCCCCGGGGAGCGTCGTCACCCCGCCCCGATCCCCGGCCCGGCCCCCCGGCCCCCGGCCCCAGCTCACCCGGCAGTGGCCGCACTGGCTCGTCGCCCACCTGGCAGGGCTCCCCTAGGCCAGAGGGCAGAGGCCAGGGCCGGCTGGTGTCCCTGGCGGCGTCTGGGGCGGGCGGGCTGGCCCTCGTCCCGCCGGCCCCAAGTCTCTCCTGAGAAGGATCTCTGTCCCATGTTGACAGCTCCGAAGCCTGGGGCAGCAAGGTCAGAGAGGCAGGGTGCACAGGCTTCACCGACCCTTCGTTTCTCGGCCTCCGAGCGGTCACCAGCCCTGCCAGCCAGATGACTCCCTGGGATCCTGTGGGGGGGGGGGGGGTCAGAGGGCCCCACCCAGAAGGCCTGTCCTGAGGAGGGGGCCTTTTGGGGTGAGGGTGGGTCTGGGGTCTCAGGGCCCGCCGCCAGCTCCACCTCAGGCTGGACCAGGCCGGGAAGCTGCCTGTTCCGGGGATCACTTGGCCTTTCCGGGGGGGGACCCTCAGGAGTGTGGGGTCCGAGGAGCATGGCTGTCCAGGAGGCTTGATGAAGCTCTTGGATCCTTGGCCAGGGGGGTTCTCCGCACATGCTTAGTCCAATGGAATTCCCAGCGGGGCAGTTGGTGGGCTGCCTCAGCTCAGCCCCAGGCCCCTGCGCCTCTCCTTGGGCCTGGGGGCTGGTGTTCTCCCTGGTCCAACTGGCGGCTAAGGGGACCATGCATGGGTTTCAGGGCCGCCTGGGCAGAATGTCACGATGGACGAGGGGGGCACACCCCTGCTCCCCGACAGCCTCGTCTACCAGATCTTCCTGAACTTGGGCCCGGCCGACGTGCTGGCCGCGGGGCTGGTGTGCCACCAATGGCAGGCCGTGTCCCGGGACGAGTTCCTGTGGAGGGAGCAGTTCTACCGCTACTACCAGGTGGCCCGCAACGTGCCCCGACACCCAGGTCAGCACCTGCACTCCGCCGTGAAGCCCACTGGTCCTCATGCTGGTCGAGGACAGCCAGGCTGTGCCTCAAAACGCAGGGCCTGGGAGGGAGGCCAAAGGGTGGGCAGGGCTGGCCCCTGGCTGTCAGGGCCCTGGCTCTGAGGCGTGGGGCCCCAGTGTGACACGCCCACACACACACAGCGGCCACATCCTGGTACGAGGAGTTTCGGCGGCTCTATGACACAGTGCCCTGCGTGGAGGTGCAGACTCTCAAGGAGCACACCGACCAGGTCCTGCACCTTAGCTTCTCCCACTCGGGCTACCAGTTTGCTTCCTGCTCCAAGGACTGCACCGTGAAGGTGAGAGCGTCTAACCCTGTAGGAAGAGAGGGCCAGGCCACGAGTGACAGCCGGCCCGTGTGCTGCGTCCACATGGGGAGGCCCGGGACCTGGACCACTGGCCTGGATCACCCTGGCTGGGAGGCTGGGGCTGGGTGGCCCTACCTGCCTACAGAGAAGAGAGGGTCCTGCTCGCAGCTGCTCCAGAGCCGGCCCCAAGCCCCGCGTACTCACATCCCTCCGGCGGTCTGACAGCCAAAGACAAGGGGCCCCCACCGGATGGTAGTTTCCAAGCACCGGCTCAGCCGAGCCAACCAGGAGAGGGGCCCTGTGCAGGGCGGGATCACGAGGCACACCTGCTTGGCCCCCCCATGCAGATCTGGAACAACGACCTGACCATCTCGCTGCTGCACAGCGCAGACATGCGGCCCTACAATTGGAGCTACACCCAGTTCTCCCAGTTCAACCAGGATGATTCTCTGCTGCTGGCATCCGGGGTGTTCCTGGGGCCCCACAACTCCTCCTCGGGCGAGATCGCTGTCATCAGCCTAGGTGAGACTGGGCCGAGGCTGGGCGGCCCTCCCACCGGGGCCGTCCCACCCAGGCCCCTGCTCCATCTCTACCCGGACAACCCCGCCCCTAATGCCCAGCCCCGCCCCCTGCCCGGACAACCCCACCCCATCCCTCCAGCTCCTCCTCCCCCCCCACCCCCCACCCCCCCCCCGCCCCATCCTGCTGCTCCCCGCAGACACCTTCGCCCTGCTGTCCCGCGTGCGCAACAAGCCCTACGACGTGTTCGGCTGCTGGCTCACGGACACTAGCCTCATCTCGGGAAACCTGCACCGCATTGGGGACACCACGTCGTGCTCTGTGCTCTGGCTCAACAACGCCTTCCAGGTGCGCGCGGGGGGGCCCTGCGGCCGGCGGCGGTCCCCAGCAGCCCGTGCCCACCGCCGCGCTCCTGCCCCCAGGACGTGGAGTCGGAGAACGTGAACGTGGTGAAGCGGCTTTTCAAGATCCAGAACCTCAACGCGAGCACCATCCGCACCGTCATGGTGGCCGACTGCAGCCGCTTTGACAGCCCGGAGCTCCTGCTGGACGCCGGTGCCCTTGGCGCGGATCCCGGCTGTGTTTTCGACCTGAGCAGCGACAGCGAGGAGCCGGCGGTCGACCCGGGCCCGGCCCGCACCAAGGGCTTGCGGCGCCTCCTGGAGGGCCGGGCCCAGCCCCAGCCGTCAGAGTGCGCGCTGGAGACCAAGGCGGCCGAGCTGCTGGCCCAGGGCCACACCAAGCCCCCGGAGCGCGGCTCGGCCGCCGCCGGCAGCAAACTCCTCATCTTCACCACGGGCTGCTTCACCTACTCACCGCACCAGATCGGTGAGGGGCCGGGCGAGGCTTCCCAGGGCGGGGCGGGGCCAGTCTGTGCGCAGAGTCCCTTCCTTCGTTTGCCCTGGGGGTGAGCACTTGTGCAGCCCCCCGGGGCGCACATTCAGATCGGGGGCACAGGGCCGGCGGCGCCACGGGCGTCTGGGCGCTCCCAGGCACCGAGGCGCTGCCCGCCCGGCCCCCACAGGCATCAAGCAGATCCTGCCGCACCAGATGACCACGGCGGGGCCCGTGCTGGGCGAGGGCCGGGGCTCCGATGCCTTCTTCGACGCGCTTGACCACGTCATCGACGTGCACGGACACATCATCGGCATGGGCCTGTCCCCCGACAACAGGTGGGCCTCTGTTGGCAGCCTGGGTGGGGGCGTCCGCAGGCCCCTACTGAGCAGCGTGCCCACGCAGGTACCTGTACGTAAACAGCCGCGCCTGGCCCAGCGGCTCGGTGGTGGCCGACCCCATGCAGCCACCGCCGATCGCGGAGGAGATCGACCTGCTGGTGTTTGACCTCAAGACCATGCGGGAGGTGAAGCGGGCCCTGCGCGCCCACCGCGCCTACACGCCCAATGATGAGTGCTTCTTCATCTTCCTGGACGTCAGCAGGGACTTCGTGGCCAGGTCCGGGGGCGGAGCCGGGTGGGGAGGGGCCCCAGTGGGCGGGCGGGGGCTCATCCCAGGCGCTCTCGCAGTGGGGCGGAGGATCGGCACGGCTACATCTGGGACCGCCACTACAACATCTGCCTGGCCAAGCTGCGGCACCAGGACGTGGTCAACTCAGTGGTCTTCAGCCCCCAGGAGCAGGAGCTCCTGCTGACGGCCAGCGACGACGCCACCATCAAAGCCTGGCGCTCGCCACGCACGGTGCGTGTCTGCCAAGCCCCGCGTCCGCGCCCGCGCCTTCGCCCCTTCTTCTCCTGGTTCGCCAGCCAGAGGCGCTGAGGGGCGCTGGGACCCACCGAGGAGGCTACAGAGGCCCATGGCCCTTTTCCGGGGGTTGAGCTGCTGCCCAGAGCGCACGGGGGCAGAGAAGCTTGCTGCAGAAATGCCTTAGGACGGGGGCCACAGGGGGGGGGACGGCCCGGCCCCCACCACGCTCGTGCACGCACACCGCCTCCCACAGCTGTGACACTCAGCCCTGGGCAGCCGGGGCCGTCTCTGGCTGGCTTGGGCTGCACAGGACACTGGGCCCCCGCTCTTCACCCACCCCCTTCCCCTGGGCCTGGGCTCTGGGACAGTCTGCACAACACCTTCTCCTCGGCCAGCCCTGTGGGGCCCTGGTGGTGTTTGCTGGGCCCAGCCTTGCCCAGGGAGCCCAGGCTCCCTCCTCTGGGAACTTCCCAGCGTCAGGGTCGAGATGTGGGTCCGGCTGCTGCAGGCCAGGCTGCTATGGGCCCAGGGCACCTGCATGTCACTGGTCACCTGTTCAGGGTCTGAATAAACAGTTGGCAACAGCACAGTGCCGACCAGTCTGTGCGGGGAGGGGCGTGGCATCCAGTGTGTGCAGGGAGGGGCATGGCATCTATACGGGCCCTCGTCGTGCCTGCTGGACGGGGCGGGTGCCCCAGGCCACACGCTGGAGCTGCCCTGAACTGGGCAGTGGGACGCGAGTCTGCGTCCCCAGCCGCCGCCCCTGCTGCCTCTGTGGACAAGTCCCTGAGCGCAGAGACTCCGGAGCACGTCTGGCACGTGTGCGCTCCCCGCCAGCAGGGGGCACAGAGGGACACACGGCTTGGCAAGTGCTGCCAGGCACCAGGGACGGCAGGCGGGGCGGGTGGCGGGGCAGGCGGCGGGGGGGCCAGTTTCAGGGCTTTGAGTCCTCAAGGGGGTGCCCTGGCTGGGGCAGGGGCAGACCTCTGGGGCCTGGCACGTGACAGTGTGGACACAGAGCAGAGGTGGCAGCAGAGGGGTGGGGGTGGCCCCAGCTGTACCCTCAGGCCTGGCCCAGGCCCATCCTGGGGGCTCACCTGGCCCACTTGTTCATCTCGGGACACCCCAGGGTGGAAATGCAGCTCGGCTGCACGTGGAGTGATGGTGCTGAACTGCCATCGGCTCCACACTCGGCACGCGCCAACGTGACGGTCGAGAAGACAGACGTGGACGGGCCTTGGGGGACAGCATGTTCCTCCAGGCCAGAGGCAGCGGCGAGCAGAGGCTGCCCCGGTCGCCTGCGGGGTCGGAGCCAAGGTGGCCGCAGGCAGACGGGCTGGGCAGGGCCGGGTACAGACACGAGGTCGGGGAAGCTGACCCAGGAGGAGTTCGGACTGGAGGGCAAAGTCCCCGGAGGAGCCAGCCAGTGGCACAGCTGCGCCCCGAGGACAGAGCCCCGGCCCCACTGCTGCAGCGGGGAAGCTTGGGCCCCTGGGTCTGTCTCCGAACCACTGGACGGGTGAGAACAGGGAAAGGAGCCCGACAGCAGCGGAGCCCGAGCAGTCTGCCCGGAACCCGCCTGGAACCGCAGCCAGGAGCCCAGGCTCGGCCTCAGACAGGAGCCAGGAAACCCCACGGACACCACTGCTCTGGGGTAGCTGCAAGGTGATGCGGTTTCTGGAAAAGACTGGGGATATGTTTAATTTAAAGCCATCAAGGAAACCTACAAAATCTATAAAACAAAAGCAGCGGAATCGGAGTCAAGAACATGCAGAAATCAAAAAATTAGAAGGGAGCCAACAGAGAAGAGATAGGGTGATTGGAACTAAATGCTTAACCCACGGAAAGAAGGCTGGACCAGGCCCAGCTGGTGTGAGAACTGGGAAGCGGATGACAAAAAGCAGAGAAACAAACGTGCCAGAGGAACAGGGAGGCCCGGGAGGCAGAGGGAGAGCGCGTGGAGACGGGGGTTGGAAGAGGAGCCCCATCCCCAGAGCACGCGAGCTGAGGTCTAGACGGAGGGCAGCAAGCACGCCTGAGCCTCCGAGCTCCGTGGGAGGTGGGTGCAGGTGGGGAGCTGGCTCGAGGCCCTGCTCCTCCGGAGGTGTGGCCAGAAACCTGAGCAGAGGCACGGGGCAGCCGAGGGCTCTGAAAAGGGCACCATGGCAGGCGGGGCAGGGGCGGCGGCAGCACTGGGGACCCCAGTACCGGCACCTCTCACCAGTGCCCACCCTCAGTTCCTGGGCCTGCACGCGGCACAGCCGCCAGCCTGCCATGGGGTCGGGAAAGGGGACTCGGGAAGCTGAGTGAGTGCGGAGAGGCCGGGTGATCGCCGGGGGGCTGTGTGGCCCCAGGTGTGGCCCCAGGCACGGCCAGACTAAGGAGGGGCACGACAGGGCAGGGTTAACAGGAGTGCCAGGTTTCAGGCTGGAGGGCAGACGGGGAGCCAGCAGCCAGACCAGAGGGAGCAGCTTGAGAAACAGCCCGTGAAGTGGTTGTGACGCCCAGGACCACCCTTGAGCTGCCGGTCTGCTCCTAAGGATCAGACCCAAGGCTTGGTGAGCTTGCAGAGCCGCAGGCAGGACCGGCCGAAAGAGCATGGCTTTGGGGGCTGGGCTGACGGGGGATCCAGCCCACGGGTGGCAGTGGGAACGTGAGCCTGAGCCTAACCAGACCCAGACCTGATGAAGTCAACGTCCAGAATCTAACCTACAGTTACCCAGCACACGAAGAGCTGGGAAACGTTCAACTCAAGGGAAGCCAAGGATGTTGAAGTTACCTGACAGAGACAGAGTGGCTATTATAAAATGCCTGAGTGAGCAGTCAAACACATTCTGCAGTGGATATTAAGATATAAACATCTCAGCAAAGAAACAAAAAAGGGAAATAACCAAAAATTTAAAACTCCAGACAGACTTAATAGCAGGGTGGAGAAGTCAGAGAAAAGAGTCAGTGAACTTGACTGAAGACAGGACAACAGAGATTGTCCAACCTGAACAGAGAGAAAAAAGATCAGGTAAAGGAAAATCAGAGCCTCAAGGACCTGTGGGACGGCAAGCAAAGGTCTAAGCGCAAAAGGAGAGGAGGAAGCGATTTGAAGAAATGATGGCTGAAAATGTCCCCAAATTTGGGTATAAACCTACAGATACAAACCTACAGATTCAAGAGGTTGAGCAAAAGGACAAACTCAAGGACATCCACACCCGGGCACATCTAAATCAGTGCTGAAAACTGAAGACAAGAGAAACCTGAAAGCAGTGAGAAGATGCACCTCGGCCCCAGGGGAGCAGCCTGTGGTGACTACAGATTCCTCATTAGAAACCACGGAGGCCACAGGAAGTAGCACTTTTTTTTTTTTTTTTTTGGGTGCGCTGAGGGACCTTAGTTCCCTGACCAGGGATTGAACCCGGGCCCCGGCAGTGAAAGCCTGGCGTCCTACCCACTAGGCCACCAGGGAACTCCCAGAAGTAGCACATTTTTTAAGTGCCGGGGGAAAGGAAAGAGTCAGCCGGGAGTTCTATATCCAGTGAAAATGATCTGCTCTAACAGAAATGCCGATGGGAGCTCTTCCGGCAGGAAGGAGGTGGTGTCAGGAAACCTGGGCGGTCAGCAGGGAGGGGCAGCAACAGAAACAGTAAACACTCTCCTCGAGTTCTTCAAACACGTTCGGCCGCTGAAAGGAAGTTTGTTATGATGTCGTCTGGTGACATGTCCAGCACACGCAGAGGTAACGGGGGAACCACAAAGGGGCCTCCAGGGTGGTAAGGTTTCTACATCCCAATTAAAGAGCAAACTCCTGATTCCAAGTAGACTGGAACAACCACTAAAACCATAAAGAGAGTCAGCATCACAACAGATAAACTCAAATTGAATACTGGGACTTCCCTGGCGGTCCAGTGGTTAGGACTCCGCACTCCCAACGCAGGGGGCACGGGTTCGATCCCTGGTTGGGGAACTAAGATCCTGCATGCTGCATGGCACGGTCAAAAAACAAACCAAGCAAACAAAAAACCCAGAGAGAACCAACAGAAAACAAACACAAAATGGTCAACTTATATCTAGCATATCCATAATGACATTATTGTCAACGTGAAACTTAAAAACAAAAATACCTACAACCCAACTATGCCATCTCTAAGAAACTCACTCAAATATAGTATAGGTTAGTTAAAAGTAAAAGGATGGAAAAATGTATACCACAAAAATGCCAATGAAAAGAAACAGGATGTTTAATATCAGACAAAGTAAAGCACATTTCAGAAAAAGTCTGTTACCAAGAAAAAAGAGGGACATTACACACTGATACAAGAGTAAATTCACCAAGAAGATATAACAATCCTACGTGTGTGCACCTAACAACAGAGCCTCAGAATACACAAAGCAAGAAGTGACAGAATGAGAGGAGAAACAGATGCATCTGAAGTTACAGTTGGAGACTAGGTGCTTCTCTCTCAGTAAAGGTCAAACTAGTCACAGAGGCGGCAACATGCAGGAGAACTGAGCCTCTCTCCTGGGTTAGCTTCCTGGGTGGCTGTAACAAAGTACCACAAACTGGGAAGTTTAAAACAACAGAAATTTATTGTCTCAAAGTTCTGGAGGATGAAAGTCCAAGGTTAAGGTGCTGGCAGGGCCACTCTCTCTGGGGGAAGCCCTTCCTGGCCTCTTCCTAGGTTCTGGCGTTTGCCCGACATCAGGTGCTCCTGACCTGTAGACGCATCACTGCGACCTTCTGTCTTCACGTGGCATCCTTCTCCCTGGGCCTGTTCACGTCCTCTTCCCTCTGTGCACGTCTATGTCCACATTTCCCCTTTTCAGAAGGACACCGGTCATATTGGATTGAGCCCACCCTAATGACCTCATTTTAACTTATCTCTGTAAAGACCGTATTTCCAAATAAGGTCACAGTCTGAGTTACTGAGGGTTAGTACTTCATTATCTTTGGGGGAGTCACAATTCACTCCATGACAACTATCAGCTAACTGAATCTAATCGATACGTACGGAATACTCCCCTCACCGGCAGCAGAAGACATGTTCTTTTCTCTTTTTATTTAATTAATTAATTTATTTATTATTTTTGGCTGTGTTGGGTCTTTGTTGCTGCGTGTGGGCTTTCTCTAGTTGCTGCAAGCGGGGGCTACTCTTCGTTGCGGTGCGCGGGCTGCTCATTGCGGTGACTTCTCTTGTTGAGGAGCACAGGCTCCAGGCACGTGGGCTTCATTAGTTGCGGCACGCGGGTTCAGTAGTTGTGGCTCACGGGCTTAGTTGCTCCGCAGCATGTGGGATCTTCCCGGACCAGGGCTCGAACCCGTGTCCCCTGCATTGGCAGGCGGATTCTTAACCACCACGCCACCAGGGAAGCCCTGACATGTTCTTTTCAAGTGCACATGAAACAGCCACCAACGTGGACCACAGCCTGCATCACAAAACGAGCCTGAGACACAGGAAGACAAGGGGGCACAAGTCAGCTGTGAGCAGACAGCACACATGATGCTGTCCCTCTACTTGAAGCTTTTTTTTTTTTTTTTTTTTTGGCCTCGCTGCATGGCATGTGGGATCTTAGTTCCCCAACCAGGGATCGAACTCGTCGTGCCCCCTTCAGTGGAAGCGCAGAGTCTTAACCATTGGACCACCAGGGAAGTCCCTACTCGATGTTTCTAGATGATTATTTTGTGCGTTGAAAAAATAAGATGGAACTAAAATTCTAGATAACATGGAAGGCAAGGGAGTAGGAGGTCAAATAAAGGCATAAATTAAAACTCACATCCCAGTGGGAATGCCAGATGGTGCAGCCACTCCGGAAGGTAACGTGACAGCTCCTCCCATAGTTAAACACACGCCCCAAAGCTTCCCTCGGAGGCATCTTCCAGGAGAGGGGGAAACACACGTCCACGCTGAGACTCGTACACACGCTCACAGCGGCCAAAGGCGGGCCCACCCACGAGTCCACCACTGCGTGTCCGAAACACATGTCCATGCTGAGACTCGTACACATGCTCACAGCAGCCAAAGGCGGGCCCACCCACGAGTCCACCACTGCGTGTCCGTCCACCACACCGGGAGGCTCACTCACCTTGAGGCTGCAGAACCTTGAAAACCTTATGCTCCAAGAGGCAGGCGTCAAAGGCCAGCTTGTGCGACTCTGCTTATACGAATGTCCAGCACAGGCAAATTGGGGGAGACTGGTGAGTCAGTGGTTGCCAGGGGCAGGGGGCGGGTGACGGGAACGTCCTAAACCAGGTTACAAGGCAGCGGCCCGCCCCCGGGTTCCTCCTCTGGAGCTCAGTTTCCCCCCGGAACCCTGGTTTCCTGGCAAAAGTGACCCCACAGCAGCTCACACTCCTCAAGGGCAGGGCCGGCGCCTGCAGTCCTGACTGCAGACGTCCACTCCTCGCTCCATCGCAGGGCGGGCACCTGTCCCGAGCTCCTCTGGCAAGTCCCCCAGATGGAGACCCCTCCCGCTGCAGTCTCCGAGCCCACGCCCTTCCAGCGCTGCCTGCTCCGGACCCTGGGCACCTCGGGGCAGCCACTCCCGTGCCCACGTCCCACCTTCCCAGCGGGCTCAAGTCTTCCTTCTGCTGTCACCTTCTTCCCGCTCTTTGTCCTTGTGGGTGAAGAGTACCTTTCTACGCCTCTCGTTTTACTGTTCTGATTCATTTTAAGGGTAAGGAAACAAACTCACTAATCTATTTGGTTTAACCTGAACTGACCTGATGGAAACACATACACAAACACCACGTATAGACAAACTTCAAACGTAAAAACCCAGTATGTTAAAAACAAAACTTTAAAACTATCAGAAGAGGGCTTCCCTGGTGGCACAGTGGTTAAGAACTGCCTGCCAATGCAGGGGACATGGGTTCAAGCCCTGGTCCAGGAAGATCCCACATGCCGCGGAGCAACTAAGCCCGTGTGCCACAACTACTGAGCCAGCGCTCTAGAGCCCGTGAGCCACAACTACTGAGCCCGTGTGCCACAACTACTGAAGCCCGTGCGCCTAGAGCCCGTGCTCCGCAACAAGAGGAGCCACCGCAGTGAGAAGCCCGCACACTGCAACGAAGAGTAGCCCCCGCTCGCCGCAACTAGAGAAAGCCACTGCGCAGCAACGAAGACCCAACGCAGCCAAAAATAAATAAATAAATAAATTTATTAAAAAAAAAAACCCATCAGAAGAAAACAGTATTTGTCAGCCCGGTGGGGGCGGGGGGCTGGGACTTCTTGACTAAGTGGCCAGCGGCAATGTCCATGACCCGAGTGTGTCCGAGCGCTCCATTTCTGTACACACCTGCACACACAGCCCGCACGTGCTCCAGGGCCAGGTTCCGGGAATATTGGGAGCTCTCTCCGACCAGGAGGAAAACAGGACCAACACCCCAGTAGGCAGGCAGGCGGGCGGCAGGCAGGGACCCCGGAGGAGCAACAAGCCTGCACGCACAAGCAGCAAGGGCTGGACGGGATGGGACGGGCAGCAGCGGGGATGCTCTGTCCAGGTCAGGAGGGCAGCGCGGGGAGGCACGTGCCCGAGGGAACGGGGAGGAGGGATACCGTCTGTCTGCGCCCGGCCCACCATGCGGTGCTCAGCACACCAGGCATTCCCTGGGGGAGGGGAAGAGGGGTCTGCAGGGGACTCGGTACACGAGCCTTACTTGTGGGTGACCACACACAGAGACAAAAATTAAAACTGAAAAGGATCCAAATCCATGAGGCTGGTGCCTTGGCCAGTGAAGGTGGTGGTGAGAGGGAAAGGAAGCAGAAGGACTTCAACTTTTCTGCAATGTTTCTTTTTAATTAAAATACGTAATTCAAAACATGTACATTTGTTAAGTCTGGACACACGGAGCTTATTATTCTCTGTGCCTTTCAATTCTTTAACTTCTCAAAATAGAGAAGTAAGTGACGATGTTGTCACAGGTTCTCTGGAAGGACCCCAGCTCTTGAGCACCCAGTCCTGGTCACTAGCGCACCTGGGTGTGGCCAGCCGCCGGCCAGGACGCCGTGCCCATCCTGCAGCCCCCAGGCTGAGGCCCTGACCGGGTCCAGCCGAGGTGCAAGCCTGTGCTCAGGCTGCCCGGGCTCTGCCGCTGTTGAGGAAACACCTGGAGGCCGGGCAAGTCCTGGTCCTGGGGAGACGCCACCTGTCAGGTCCCAAACTCAGCCGAAGCCATCGGCCACTCTTCCAGGCCCGGGGGCCCTGCACGGAGGGGCGGGGCAGGCCCAGAATCGGGGGCACGCACGTGGCCCTGCTCTCCAGGGCAGCCCCTGGGGAGGCCTGAGGGACGAGGAGCTGCCCAGCTAGTAACATCGCAGAAGAGAGAATGGCTGGCTTCACCGAGGCCCGCACGAGCCAGCCTGCAGTGTCAGGGAGCCCACGGAACCGCTCAAGGAGCTGGCGACACACGGGGCGTGGATGCCAGCAGGCCCCGGCCAGAGTCACTGATGGCCAGGACGAGAGCCAGATGGACACCACTCACCGCAGAGATTCAAGGGTTTAACAGCGACTTCTCCACACCCAACAGGGAAGCCAACGTGTCTTGCGGGAGCTGGGCGGGGGGGGGGGGGGCCTGGACATGCGCCCTGCACGCACCGCAGGGCAGGGGACACGGGACGCCCTCCCCACCTGCCGGCCTGGTCAGACCAGCCCAGCAGGGCTCTCCCTGGAGCGGCAGCTGGGCCTGAGACCGTCCCTCCTCTCCAGCAGCCCCTCACTGTGGCCCCGGCCGCCCCGCTGCGGGCTGAGGGCTCCGCAGCTGCACGGCCCACAGCCCACGCCGATGGCCTTGGGCTGAAGCCCTTCTCGGGAGGCGGCCCCTGCCTGTGAGCCCGCAGGTGCCCGCCCAGCGCGGTGGCCCCGCGCCCGTGAGCAGCAGCTAGAGCCCCGTCAGGTCCACTATGGCCTTGATGAAGATGGCGTCGTCGCGCACGTAGGAACTCTTGGCCTCCATCTTGGAGACGGGGCAGAAGAGCGGGCAGCCGCTCGCGATGTTCATGTCGCTGACCGGCCTCTGGAAAGAGGACGAGGTCACGTCAGGCCTGAATGCGTCAATCACGTGCTCCCGGTTGTTCTGGTCCAGCAACATCAGGGTCACCTGGGAGGAGAGCGCCCAGGGGACAGCACGTGAGTCACAGCCTGCCCAGCCGCCAGGAGCCCAGTCTGCAGTCGAGTGCCGGGAGCACGGCCGCCACGGGTCAGCCCGGTCTGTCCATCTGTGCCCATCCCGGCGTTTTCTGTCCACTGACACCAGGATCCGAGGCTGAAGCCCAGCACCCCGCGCCACGTCCATTTGTGCTTTTTTCTGACAACACTTGTCTAAGGGACGTTTTCTCACCAAAGAGCTCACGCAGCTGTCCCCACCCCCAGGAACAGCACCCCTCAGGGAGAAGCACGAGTCGGCCCTGTGCTCAGTGACGCCACCTCCTCCACGAGGGCCACGGGGCTGCCCAGCGTCATCATGGCGTCTGTCCTGACTAGTGCCCGGGTCTCCAATTCCTCCCCCGCGTGGGCTCTGGCTTCCCAAGGGTTGGGCCATGCCCTCAGATCACGGCCCCCTGGCGGCCCCCCTTCCTTGCGACAAACTCTCTGAAGCAGCACCACCACAAACTGCTGGTCCCGAGGGGCTGACCAGCGGCATGGCCCAGGAGACAATGGACACTGCCCGAGCACTGAGGCGTGGTGACGCCGACGCCTGTCACCCAGGGGCTCCCGCGCGCCAGCACAGCCGGGGCAGGGCCTCGCGCACCTTCTGGTTGAAGGGCCAGCGCAGGAGGGCGTCGTGGGGGCCCTTCATCAGAACGAAGAAGAGGGACAGGTGCGTCCCGCGCCCGGTGCCATCTCCGTTCAGGTAGGCGCGCAGACACATCTTGTAGCCGTACCTGCTGGTGTAGAAGGCTGTGGGGAGGTGCTGGTGAGCGCCCAGGGCTCAGCCCACGCGGCCACCTCCCCAGGAAACACACACACGCCACTCAGGGTGGAGGGCACAGGAGGGAACGTGCTCCTCCAGGCACGCGGTCAGCTGCTCGTGCAAACAGACTTCTCTTGAAAATGGAAGCACTCGTCAGACACGGCACTTTTAAGAGACCCTAAATGCGACCCTGCACCGGCCCTGCTACCCACCGGGAAGGAACCTCAGGGGCTGGACTGAGGCTCGAGCACCAGGCAGGGGCTCTGGGCAGAGGGGCTGCGGCTGGACGAGCCTCATGTCCAACGGGGAGCAGAGGGGCGACCGCGGACATGGTGGGGCTGCCGCTTAAGGAACGAGACGTGACCCTGACACGAGGCTGGTGACTGCGGGGTGACGAGCCGGCTCGCCGGGCAGGCTCCGCCGGGGGACCCTGCGGCTCCCGGCCACGGCAGGGCGCGGACCCCAGCCCGGGGATGTGGGGGCCCAGGGTGGCAGCAGCTCAGGGGGAGGGCAAGTTCCAGAAGAGCACCTGGGGAGAAGATGGCGGGCGTGCGGCCGGCCACGGCTTCCTGGCGCTTCCTGGCGAAGTCCGGGATCTTCCAGATGAACACCCCGTCGAAGGTGGACGCCTCCATCTCGTGGACCTTCTGCTCCAGGTCGGCCATGGCCAGGTCCTTCAGGCCGATGCTCCTCTCCAGCTGCTGCACCTGGGGGCACGGGGCCCGTCAGGACGCGCCCCTGGGGCACCGGGCCAGAGGGGCCTGGGGCTCACCCGCCTCCACAGAGACCAGCTTCCGTCTGGCAGGAACGCGCTATGAAACGACCCCCACGCCTGTCTCCCCCCGTTTCCAGGAGGACGGCCCCCGTGCCCAGTGCCTCAGCCTTGCTGGGTCAGCTGCTCTCGGATGGGCTCCATGCCCACGAGACCCCCGACCCCAGGAGGAAACGCGCTCGTGGGACCCGCACGAAGCACCAGGCACGTTCCCCACGGCTACCTCTGCCCCCCAGTCAGAGAAGAGGCTCCACCCTCGGCCTCTCTGAGCCTCGCGTCAGACCCTGCGGGGAAGGGGCTCAGAGAGGAGCTCTGTTCAGGCACAGCGCGGAGAGCCGAGTGCCTGCTGGAAACGCAGGCGCTGCCCTCAAACTCCTGGCTCTGCAGCCCCCTGAGCCCCTGGCACCCGCCCGACGAGGCCTGGGCACCCCGGGCACGAACCTTATTACTCAGGGCTTCGATCCTGTCTTGGTCCAGCCGGTGCTGCCGGCCGCACGCCTCGGCAGTCATGGCCACCCGCTCCACCTCCCGGTTCAGCACGCAGACGATGTTCTCGAAGGTGGCCGTCTTCCGCTCCAGGGCCTCGCACCGCTGCAGCAGCTCCGCCGCCGTGGCGGGCGCTGCCCCCGGGCCCGGCGTGCTGGCCCCCCAGCCCCGCTCGCCCTGGCCGAGGAGGGGGCGGCCGTCGCCTGGGGGGGGCCCGGCCTGCAGGACGCCCAGCAGCAGGGCCAGGTGCTCCCGGAGCCGCTGCGCCTCGTGCTCCTGCCGCCTCTCGCCCTCCACCTGCCGAGGCACGACGCCCGCACTCAGCCCCAGCGGGGCCCCGCGGCCGCACACCTCGACGGAGCACCGGCGCCCGGCGCGCGGCGGCGACACGAGGGTGACCTGCCCTCTCGCTCACCTGCCAGCGCCGCGTCTGCCGCTGTCTGCACTCAACCACGTCTGCGCATCACAGACCGCCCTACGTGACTCACCCGTGACTCAGGTGACGGGAGAAACACCGCAAAAGAAGCGGCCGCGGCTGGGCGGGGGGAGGGGGATAAAACGCATCTTCAATAGTCCCTACAGATCTGGCTTTGCAGCCACATCCCTTCCAAAGCTCCACAACGAGTTTGGAGGGTCAGACAGCCTCAAAAAGCCTAAAATGGAAAGAAAGGGATGAACCTCCGCGTGAGGTCCAGTGCCTGGAGCACCCTGGGATGGCCGGGCACCTGAGGCTTCCAGAAGCTGGGCCGAGGCCGGCTGGATCCACAGGGTCAATAGGACACTCGTCCTCAGTGGGACGTGAAGAGGCTGTGGCAGCGTGTGCCCTAGGCGCTTCCTCTGGCCTCTAACGGCCCCCACGCCAGGGATCCCCGGGCCTGAGTGGGAAATGACCAGCACCGCGTTGCCCAGAAGCAGGATGTCACACACAAACCAAGCGAACGGAAGAGGCGCTGCCCTTGTTCACCCTCGTTAGAAAAAACAAAGCAGGACACGGAGACCAAGTGTCGTCCAGTCACCAAGTGACAACACCGCCAGGACTGCTGCCACCGGAAGTGCTGCTGGGGTGTCGCTGAGAGCAGAGGGTTGGGGTGTGCCCGTATCTGTGGAGCCAGCCTCCGCTTGCAGGGCCTGCACACGCCCAGCCCTCGGGGGCACAGAACAGGTGGGAAAGGAGGGCGAGGGCCATGTGAGCAGGGAGCTGCCCAGGCCCGAGGGAGCCGCACAGAAGCTGGCAGGTGCGGCGGGCAGACAGGAGGTGGGTCAGGGCCCGGGGAAAGTCAGCGTGCTGGAGGACAGCCAGGCCAGTGACCAGGGTGCGATCACGCAGGAGGGCCACGCAGGCCACAGAGGTGAGACGGGGAGGCAGAGAGGCTCCAGGACCCCTCTGCAGGCAGAATGGAGGCTCTTCTGGGAGACTGGACGTGGTGGGAGAGACAGGAGGTGGGTCCAGAACGACCACTGGGCTTTTGGCCAGAAGAGCCGGGTGGAGCAAGGTGAGCCTTTTGGGTGAGGTGAGAGGACGGGCAGAGGGGGCATCGCTAGAGCGCGGGGGGCTGCGACACGCTGGGGGTTCCCAGCACCTGGGCGGTCAAGGCCGGGCACCAGGGATCACCTGGGGGACGAGTGGACAGAGCCGGGACACCTGAGGGCCGGATTGGAGGTGGAGTGGAGACAGTGTCCGCAGGGCGCGGTCACGTCCGCCGGCCTCTGCTTGGGAACCAGGAGCTCCCGGCGGTCCCACCGCAGACCTGGACTCACCATCTCGGGGCAGCCGACAGCGTGGAACCTGCAGGGGACTCGGCATCTGCCACATGTCCTCACGTGGTCCTGAAACTGACGGGCCTGACATCAGACACCGGTCCTCCTCTGCTCCAGCCACGTCTGCACCGACTGGGTCAGTCTCATCAAAGGACCCTCGCACCCGCCCCACTGGCCTCTGCACGCTCGGGCCGGACAACACCCAACAACCTGGCTCCCAAAGCTGCAGTGCACCCTCGCGCACACACGCAAACGCGTGCACGTGTGTGCTTGAGGCGCGTGGGCCGTCTGGAATCGCCCGCAGAGCCCGTCCCGTGCGTGGGCCTCTGCGTCCCAGAGAGCAGCCCTGCCCACCTCCTCCCTCACAGGCCGGTCTGAGGCCCTGGGGCCTGGGGGCCGACAGCCTGGGTTCCAAACCGAGCCAAGAGTGAGGAGCACCAGCCTGACCAGGGATCAGGGCCCCAGCGCTGACCCGGCGTGGCGCTGGCCCACGGCCACACTCCGAGCAGAGCAGAACCCAAGACCCAGAGGGTGGCCAGCTGAGCCGGGCAGCGCCTGGGCCGAGGGGGACGCAGCCAGGCCGACCTTGCCAGACGTGGGGGGAGGGGCAGGGGCCGCCACTGGCCGCCACCTGCCAGGGACCCAAAACGTGAGAAATCAGACTTACACCTGCAGGAAGCGGAAAACAATCCCAACTCTGGATCAAAATCCAGAAACAATGAGAAAAACCTTGAAAAGTGCCCCTCAAAACAAAAACAAACCAAAAATACCATTAACTAAAATAAAAGGACAAATAACTGCAACTTACAGCTCTGATACACAAAGAGCTCCAAAAACAGAGAAAAAAGAGGACAAATGCCCTGCCAAGAAACGCACGGGAGTCACAAATGCTCCCCAGGAAGAGAAACGCAGGTGAAATTCAGGCAAAAAGCTCTCGGTCACGCTCACAACTTGAGAAACGCCACCTAAGCTAGCCTGGATGCTGTCTTCACCCATCGTGTGGGCGAGGCGTGCGCGACCAGGACAGCTCGGGAGGGATCCGAGCCCCACCAGCTTCCGGAATCACTCTCTTCCCAGCTCTTGCCCTGGAGCCCTATAACCGCTGGACAAATCCACGAGATGCGTCATCTCCAAAGAGCAACCTCAGAAGCTCAAACAGAGACAAAGGGGCCTCATCGGACAAACTGCAGCTGCCTCCCCGGGGACCAAGCGCAGGCTTCCCACAGGCATGTGAGCATGCGCCCTCCCTCCCAGAGCATGGAGGCCGCCTGGCCGCCCCGAGTCAGCTCCCAGCACAGCCAGGGCGGGCCTGGGGGCCTGCCTGTGGAACCATCGCCACAACAGGAGCACAGACAAGCCACCGCCCCGTCCTCAGGGACACAGACCTCCCGCAGCGAGAAGAGCCATCAACACACACGTCAGGTAAACAGTCCAACTGCCCAGATCCCCGCTCCCTGCGGCCAAGTGGCTCAGATGATGCAAGGCTGCGCAGCGGGAGGGGGGTGGCAGGAAGAGGAGCCCGCGACCCCACCCTGGGAACCCCGCCCCCCAGAGCCGAGGTGCGGCCTGTCCTTTGAGCACCAAGCTGGTCAGCGCTCAGGGGCGCCAGGGGAGTGCTTACTTTCTCACGTGTGATCTTCTTCTTGCCGCAGCCCTCGCAGGTCAAAGGGAACTTGGGGCAGACCTGGTGGTGCGCCTGGAAGAGACGTGGCAGCCGTCAGAGCTGGGGCCAGGCCAGCATCGCTCCTGAGCCCCGAGGTTGAGACGGCGTGCGACACGGAGGTCTGCAGATTCAGGGCCTGCCCTCGACCGGCAGCTGCTGGGGTAACACCAGGAGCAGGAGCGCCCCAGCGCCCCGAGAGTACTGCCACCCGGGTGCCAGGCTGGCGGACTTCCTGGTGGCGGGGGAGCCAAGCGGCCAGAACACCTCCGAGACCCCTGACGAGATGCGCAGGGTGGGTGCCCGAAGTCTCGGGCCCTGGGCTGCCTCTAGAGCTGGGCTTCCCGGGCGTGAAAAACACCGCAGGGACCCGACCAGCCAAATGCAGACTGACGGCCGGCAGAGAGAAAAAGACGCCCACAGGGAAAGGCGGAAGGTGAAGAGACCTGCAGACAGCAGGGGGCGTCTGCGTCCCGACCCAGCAGATCCACGTGACCCACACGGACCGACTCCGGAAACGTGGGCACCGAGCTTGCTCATGACCTCAGGAACCCTGAGAAGCTCCAGCCGTGATGTAACCCACGGGAAGGTGGCCCGCCCTACACAAACACGCGACAACTTTCAGATAAAGCCACACGGTGTTCGGGGCCTGTTCAGCGTGAACCCAGGGAGGCTGCTGGCCGAGCGAGGGGGACGTGGCCGCACGCTGCCGTCCCCCCGTGTGAGCTCACCCCCGACCCCGCCGGGCGTGCCCTCACCTTCATGTCAGCCAGGCAGCAGGGCGCCCTGCAGTGCCGGCAGCTGAGGCTTCTCTCCGGGCACTCGTGCTCCAGGTGGTGCCCCTTCTCACCCAGGCGCACCGGGCCTTTACACGCCGGGCACTCGGTCAGCATGAACGGGCAGTGTCCTTCGTGGCAGCTCTGGCAACGAAGGGAGCGAGGCGTCGGCGGAGCGCCCGTGGGGTTCTGGGCCACTGCCCCACTGGCCGCGGCCCGGGCTGGGTTCGTTCTCGGCGCTGGGCCACGGGGGCCACCGCGTTCGCTCCACTACCCCTGCTCCAGCGCAGAGATCAGGACCCAGATCCAGCCGGCGGCACCCCACCCTCGGGACACAGAGGGGACAGTGAGAGGGGCTGCGGGAACAGGTTCTAAGTGGACGGAGGGCAGAGAAGTGACGCCGTGGGGACCAGAGCGAGAAGCACACGGAAACGCAGGTGCCCACTCGTCCCGACGCCCAGGCTGAGAGCCCCCGTCCCCGCCCTCCTGGAGCTGAGGACACGCAGGGTGATGTGGCCAGGGAGGCAGGGTCCCAGCCTGGGCCTCCGAAGGGTCAGGCGGGGCCCGGTAAAGCCAGCAGCGTGGGGAGGGACGCGGAGGGAGGAGGGCAGGCGAGCTGCAGCTGCCGCTTCACTGCGCAGAGCGGGGGCCCGACCCGGACAGGCGTGGCCCTGAGCAGCGCAGCACTGGGGCGGCCGCGGCAGCGGGCTGAGCGGAGGTGGCGGTGGCTGAAGAGGTGAGAAAGGGTGGGACCTGGAAACGGGGCCACGAGCCTAGGGGACAGACAGAAGCTGTGCGCAGCTCTCAGGAAACGCCGGCCAGGAAGGGGCACAGACGGCGGGCCGGTAAGCAGAGAACGGGAGATGATGGTTTGTTTGCTGTTGTTTTTTAAAAACTGTGATCAAATACGCATCACACAAAATCGACCCCTGGTAAGTACGCAGCCTGGGCACCGAGCACATCCACGCCGTGGGGTCAGCACCTCCACCAAGATTCAGGCTGGGCGCCTGACAAGCTGGGGCAGCTCAGCCGCAGTGACCTTGAGGAAGGAGGTGCCTCACGCGGGCTCTGTCTCCACGTGGCCCACAGTCCGAGGCCGAGCGAACAGGCCGGCCGAGTCTCCACCCCATGTGGCAGGCTCGGCTGCCGGGGCCAAAGCTCACCATTCGGGGAGTGAGAAGTGGTGCCAGGTGAACCCCAGAGACACGGCACGCGTGGCACTCTCCCAGCAGCCGGGGCGTGGAGACTTCAGACGTGGTGCCCGTGGCACTCCCGCCTCCTCACAGGACCCTGGGCTCCACGTCTCCCGCAGGGACACACATCAGATGGAACTCGGCCTTCTCAGCAAGCCTCCCCGGTGACCCCACTCAACCCGACGGGGCTCCGTGGACGCTGCTGCAGAGGCCCAGCCCCAGGACACAGACCGGCCGTGCGGGTGGGCAGGACGCCACTAGGTACAGGAAGCAGAGCAGAGGGGACACCTTCCCCGAGGGCTCCCGCTCCGGCGACAGCTCCTCAAAGGCTCCACGGCGGCCACACCCGGGAGGAACTTCCCTCGACCGCCAGGGCACCCCCAGCTTCCCCAGACAGGGCCCTGGTCTGGCCACACTGAGCACAGCACAAACCATCACACCGAGCCACAGGGGAGCCTCGGAAACAACCACACTCGTGAAACAAAAACGACAGCACCCAGAGGGCACTTGGATCTGATCAAAGCAAAAGAAAATGCTCAAGGGTGAGCCCCGGGGGCCACCGGACAACTGGAGAGGGTCATGCGCGGCCAGCGCTGACCACCCGGCCCCACACCGCTCGCCACTCAGCAGGCGCCCCCGGGATTCAGTGCCCCCGAAGCCCGTACCTGGAGCAGGGGCACCAGCACCCTCACAGGCTGGGACGGGCTCCGTCGGCTCCCACTCCCACCAGATGGCTCAGAGAAATCAGTATTCATTCAACCAGAGTTCCAGCTAAACACTCAGGCATTTCAGCTTTGGATTCCCTGACACGTGAGCACATCCGACTCTGCTCACCTTTCAGCTGCAAAATGTCCCCGTAACCTGGTCCTCCCTCAGGGCCGCCCGGACCCCTCCTCTGAAGCCCGAGGCCCCTTCTCCCTGCTGTTGCTTCCACGCAGCCCCTGCTTCTCGCTTCCAGTCCCCAGGGCTTGTGTGCTTGGCAGCCACTCCACAAACACCTTCTAACTGAACTGGACTCTTAATTCACTGAGGTTTTAGAAAACACTAGACATCATTGCAAAGGAAAAACTTATTCAAAGGCTGACCAGGATTTTCCCCATCTTTCCACACTCTCAGGAGCTCAGCCGCGGTCTCAGCATTTCCCAGCACCACCCCAATTTTGAGCAGCCCAGAGGGCAAACGTTTTGGCTCCAGGCTGGGAGCGGGGCCACCGCTGCAGCAAGGTGGCCGCCCGCGCCCCGAGGTGGGGTCTTACCCCAGCTAGAGACAGGTTTACCCTACGTCAAAGGCTGCGCCGAGAGACCCAGAGCAGTGCCCGTCTCCCACGTGACCAACCCCCAGGGACTTTCCTGAGCTCCCCGGGTGCAGCCAGGGACTTTCCAGCCCGCATGCCTGCAGGGCCGGCGCAGGGCCCACGGGCTGGCTGCGGTCCCAGGCCCTCGGCCAGGGGCCTGCGAAGCTGCCACCCGCACCGGTGGCCTGGAGGCGGCAGAAACCCCAGAGGACTCGGGAGCTGGGGCTATTCCGCCTGTCCCCAGGGCTCTTTGGTCCCTTCAAAAGGTGACACAGAGTACCCACTGCACTCCCTGCTGGGGCTCCCCCCCCCGCCCCCAGGAGAGACCCTGCCCCGAGGCCGGCTCTCCGGACAGCGCTGGGCAACAACAGCTCAGGCCCGTCTGCCGAGCAGGGCCCGGTGGCAGCACCCCCTGCCTGCGCCCCCGCCCCACGGTGGCCCCTGGGCGTCGGGGGCCTCTGTCCACAGACTGCAGTCCGGCTCCCCGGAAGGGCACAGAGAGGCCTCTGCTTCCAGGCCAGGCGCCCGTCAGAGGAAAGCCCAGCTTCCGTCCACCCGACCACCGGCTCCTCCCCGGACACGGCCAAGCTGCTCCTCTGGCAAAACGCAACCGAGAGCCTGAAGCCCACGAAGTCGAGTCGGTCAAGAGGACCAGAGGATGCCGCCACGCAGCGCCCGGGACGGGAGCAGGAGGGAGGAGCCCACCAGGAACCCAGGACCCCAGTTCCAGAGCTGACGGGCTCTCCCCCGTGTCGTGACTCAGTCGCAGCCTGGCGCCCACCCCGTGGCAGGGAGGCTGCTCCGCGGCCTGGGCAGCCCTGGGCGTAGGCGAGCCGGGTCCCCCGCAAACAGCCCCTCCAGCCTCGCCAGCCGGGGCCGCGTGGGACAGCACCAAGGCCTCCCCACCTTGAGGACCCAGCCCGTTACTCTGCACCACTGCACACGACCTCCCGGCCCGGGCAGCCTCCACTCCACCTCCTGTCTCACAGGGCTGGTCCCGCAGGTTCTGTCCTCCTGTGCTGGGCTCATCTCACTCAGACCCCAAAGCTGATTGAGAGTGGCCTCAGCATGATGTCCCCAAGGTCCGTCCCCGCTGTAGGCTGGGGCGGGGTTTCCCTTCCTTTCATGACTGGACACTATTCCACGGCACGACCAGCCCCCATCTTGTGTGTCCGCCCTCTGCCGGGGACACTTGGCTGCTGGGAACGCTCGTGCGCAGGTACCTTGGAGACGTAAGTTTTTAAGGACGTTTGATCACCAGGAAGAGCGTCCGGCCGGGCTCACAGCCGCAGGTTCAGCTGCCGGAGGCCCAGCACACAGGGACCCCGACAGGCCAGCCTCGCGCGGCAGAGACAGGCTGGCAAGATATGCACCCAGCCACTGCCCTTGTCACTGGCCAGATGCCTTCCTGTGACCCCAGAACGGACGTGCAGGCTATTCCTGCGTCTTCCAGAGTCAGCACTATCCAAAGTGAGGAAAGACAACAAAGTCCCGTCGGCGAGAAAGCTAATTTCCTGCCTGCGCGGCACTCTCAGGGCCGGACCAGGGTCCCCGCGCACACCGCTGCTCACCGCCACCGCACTGCGGCCGCAGGACCGCGTCCACGGACACACCAGGAAACAGCCCAGACAGGGTGGGCACCCCACCCCGGGCCACACGCTCGGCTCCCCGGCTCCAGAGTCTAGGTGGGCACGTCCGGAGCAGCAGCTGCACCCCCTTCCGCGGGAGTCAGGCGGGCTTGAAGCTGCTCTGCGGGAGGGGCTTCCGCCAGCGCAGGGCAGCCCCTACCTCGTACTCCTTCAGGGTCCCCTTCCAGGTGCAGCCCTCGCTGGAACAGACGGCCGGCAGGCTCTCCACCTCCCTGCGGGCAGCATTGTCCGGGAAAGCCTGGGGAGAGAGCATCCCTCGGGTAAGCCCCCTCCCAGCCGCCCACCGCCTGGCGCCCCACACCACAAGCCTTGGGGGGAGGCTCGGGACCGGGGCGCCTCTCCCGCAGCCGTTCCCAGGTCCCCTCTCCCCTCGACACCGTCAGCGTGGACGGCTCACTCACCGAGCTGCTCTCCAGGATAGAGACGCCTTCCTCGTAAATGCCCTCGTTCACGCAGGCGGCACAGTTCTGGGGCCCAGAGCTGGTGGGGAGAGGGGGAGGCCGCACTGGGAAACCCGCCGCGGAGGGTGGGAGGCCCACGGCCTCACCAACACAGGCCCACGCCACGGCTCGGGCTCCGGAGCTTCCGTCGGCCACCGGGGCAGCCAGCGGACACGGCGCACCGTGCGAGACACTCGGAGCCCAGCCCCAAACCCCGGCCCGCCTGAACGCGACCCGCGCAGACAGATGCCAGGACCAAGGGCCGCTGTCCTCCTGCTGACGGGCCAGAGGCCCCACCTCCCGACCCCGCAGGGACTCGGGCGCCCAGCACAAAGGGAGCGGGAGCCTCCAGGCAATCTTAAACTGTCCGGTTCCCACCAGAGACAAGGAGAAGCAGGGAAAACAGACTCTAAGGAGATGCTTGACTTCAGCCCACACCAAAGCAGCCCTGGGCCACGCGGGCATCCGCATCCGCTCCTGGCTGCTCCCGGTGCCCCTACCTCAGGATGCTGCTCAGGCAGAAGGAACAGTAGCGGTGGCCACACTGAGCCTGGAAGGGCCTGCGCAGGACGTTCCTGCAGGCCGAGCACAGGTACTTGTCCTCTAGCTTGGTCCCCAGGAGGGTCTTGGAGAAGCCAGGCTGCAGCAGGTCCAGAGAGCCGGGAGGGGTCGCGCTGGCTGCAGCCATGAGCACCGCAGCCCCACCAAGGCCAAGCCCTAAGGGAGAGCACAGCGTGTCATGGCGGATCCGGGGACATGCAAGGCCTGGGCCATTGGACCTCTGAGAGGGAGGACGTCAGCGCTCCGGGGAGCCCTGCGCAGGCGGGGCTAAGGCTGAGACAGCGGGCACCCGCACACCCGCCGCAGCCCTGGGCCCAGCGGGCTGTCCTTGTGGCCACCCGGCCGGGGCCTCTGCTCCCAGGCCAGCTGGCCGGGCTCCCATCGGACCGTGATCGCGGACCCCAATCCTTGCGCCTGGCCATCTCCCCAAGGCTCCAGGTGTGAAAGTGTCCTTAGAACACAGGACAGCCTGGCAGGCGACGCCCCCAGGCAGGCCCAGGAGACGGCCGTACCAACCCTCAGCCCCAAGATGGGGGTGCGGCCTGTGTGCAGCTGCTGCTCTGCTCCCGTCCCCACAGCCAGGGTCCCCCTCACTTCAGAGCTGCTCTCTGCCGTCCACCAGCCCTTGGTAAGGCCGCCAAGGCAAGGTAACCAGGATGGGCGAGCGGGGGGAGGGTCCCCCACAGCGCTCAGAGACCTGCTCATCGTCCACTACCCCGGCAGGCTGCCCCAGTCCTTTGTGCAAACCCCCAAAGAGCTCCCCCTGCCCCCGCACGCCCCCAGCACACACCCCGTCTGCTCTGGGGTATGGGCATGGTCAAGTCAGGATGCTATGAAACTCTGCCCCTTTCCGGTGGGTGGGTGGGTGGGCGTGTCTGCTTGGGCAGCGACCGTGCACAGGAGGCCACGTGCACTGTCCTATGCTGGCCTGACACCAAGGGGACAGCACAGACGGTGTCGTCCCCTAGCTGCTGGGCAAAGCCACTCTCAGTCAGCTGTGGGGTCTGTAACACAGCAGGCCTTACTCGGAGGGCCCTCCGCAGCTCCCAGGACGTTTCACAACCGACATTCTTGCCTCCAGCCACCAACAGAAGGGATGCTGTGCCCAGGCACCTCAGGAGGGCACAGCTCTGCCTCTCTCGTGCTCTCCTCACACTGGCAGGCCTGGCCCCTGGAGGGTCCATCTGTCCATTCGACAGCTGGGGTATCTCATTCCTTCAAGCCCTCACAACACAGATGTGCAAGCATGAGAGGTGCCTTTATTAGTAAAACCTTTTGGTGGACGATGTGAACAAAAAGTCCCAAGAGCTCATGGATACGCCCCCAGTGTGGGCCAGGGCAGCTCAAGGTCAGGCTGTGGCGGCCACACACGTGTGCACGTCTGGAACACAGGCCCGTGAAGGTGCACTCCCTCCCACGTGACAGGGATCACGTTCCTAGCTTCCCTCTTTTTCTGGTCATGCTACTAAATTGATTTCGTAACCTTGATGGTTTAAAATATCATGGCTCCAAACTACATGAGAAAGAGGAGTTTTTATTTTTGAATATAACTAGAAAAAAAAAAACCATCTTCTTTAGGTCGAAACTCTGTATTCATTATAAGGTGTTAAATGAAATGTGGGAATTCCCTGGCGGTCCAGCCGTTAGGGCTCCGCACCTTCACTGCCGAGGGCGCGGGTTCAATCCCTGGTTGGGGAAACTAAGATCCCGGGAGCCGCAGCGCGGCCATAAATAAATAAATAGACAAACAAAATAAACAAGATTAAACGCAAAGACCTCTATGACTGCAGCCATGTTTTACACAGGCAGGGCCAGAAAGCAAAATAAAAAATGAAGCTCGTGCAAGGCGTGAGGATGAGGGTGACGCTTTTCTCGTTGCCAATCTCAAAAACAGTCTCCAGGGGACCTGTCAGGAGAGACTTTCTTCTTTTGCGACGACTTTCCGCCCGAATGTGGCCGGCCCGGGGGAAACACTTTTTGGCCGACTGACCACACCTTCTGTGGCAGATTGAGCCCATTTTATTAATCCATGGACCTTTACTCCTGTTGGACATAAAAGAACCACAAACGGTCTCTTTTCTGAGCAGTAAAGAGGAAAAAGGCCCCAACACACAGTGGGCCTCGTCTTCCCGGCTCAGCGGTCACGGCTACCTGGCGCGGCAGGAGGGCCGGCAGCTACGCGGTCAGAGGGCGCCCCCGCCACGCCCTAGGAGGTCTCAGTGCTTAAGGCCTTAAATGTCTTATTCAAGTCACAGTTATACCTTGAACCCTCGAGAACTGTAATGGAAAACATCATACAGACTCTAAAGCGCCGTGCCCACACTCAGCGCTGAGAGCCACCCGCTGCTGCCGTGCCACCTGCCCAAACATTAGAAGAAAACTCCGAGTCTCTGGCCCTTTCGGACCCTCCTGGCGCCGCACACTCCACCCACCTGCAGTCACATGGGGCTGGGGGCTGGGCGACCGGCAGCCTTTGTACTTAGGGGTCAGATGTTACAAGCCTCCAATATGGAACCAAAACCCCCTACTGGTCCTTCCAAGCTTCCAGTTTATTTTCCAAATCCTGACTTTCAGGCGACGTGGTAAAAAACAAGAACTACATCCATTCACACGACTCACCTGGGAGTGTGAACAAGTATTCCCACACGGCCCGGCCCTGGTCTCACACTTAATTCACTCCCCAAACATGCTCCAGACGTGAACGCACTAACTTCATACAACAAACTTGAATTTTGTTGAAACGGCATTTCTACTAGATACAAAACATTATTTACAGGATAATTCCAGTTACATGAAGTTCGAGGACAGGCGAAACTAACCTACGACGATAGAAGTTAGAACAGCAGTTACCCTTGGGGCTGGGAACTGGGATACAACAGACGCTGGGTCTTCATCCCGGTTCTTGGCACAAAGCACCCAGAACCCCTGGGGCTTCCTGAGCCATGGGGACAGAGGAGCACCTTTGTTTACTCAGAAGCCCCTTCACCACCACCCCCATCTCCGCGGCAGCGACACTGGCCATTGACTTAATCACCAGTGATTCAATCAATCCTGCCTTCAGAATGGAGCCCCGGTGAAAACCCTAAACGACCGACCGGGTTTGGAGAGCTTCTGGGTTGAACATGTGGAGGTGCTGGGAAGGGGGGGCTGGAGAGGGCGTGGAGGCTCCGCGTCCCTCCCTGTACCTGGCCCTGTGTGTCTCTCCCAGCGGGCTGTTACGCATGTTTCTCTGAGCCCTTCTAGCAAATTACTGACCCCAAGGAGGGGGTCATGGGGACCCTCAATTTACAGTCGGTCAGTGAGAAGTATGAGAGGCCCCGCCTCCCCACTGGCATCTGAAGTGGGGTGGGGGCAGCCTTGAGCGACCAAACCCTTAACACAAGGGGTGTGTGCTAACTCCAGGAGGCCAGTGTCAGAACTGAATTGAACTGCAGGACGCCCAGTCGGCATCTATCTAGAAAGGCAGAACTGCTTGGTGTGGGGAAACCCACACATTTGGAGTCAGAAACCCTGTGAGAAGCGAAACACAGAAGCCTTCCGTGCGGGAGGGTCAGTGTTGCCTGAGGGACGTGAGGGCTTCTGGAAGGCGACGAATGACTGTATACGTGGACACAGGTGCATCTGGCTGTACATTTAGGACTTGTGCATTTTACTGTATGTATACCCCATTTTAAAAAGAAAGAGACGGAGTTTCTATTCCCGGAGAGTCGAAAAAAAGATGGTGAAATCCCTAATCATGGTACACCCATGCACGTTTATCCAGAATAACTCTGCTTCATAATATTAACGATGGTAGAATAACCTCAAAAACCGGTTTTAACACAAAAGAAGCCCCCCCCAGGTGGGGTTGCAGCTCCCTCTTGCCTCCCCACCCCCAGGAGAGTGGGGGGCATCTGGCACCCCACCGCTGTTCTGCCATTTCGTGTGCTGCAGGCCCCCTTCCCAAGCCCAGGTCCCGCCTGGGTACAGAGCAGGAGGACCCAGGGAAAGAGCCGAGACCCCGACGGAGCCGGAGGCCGCTGGGCAGCTGGGCTCCTCCGTCCTCAGCCCGGTGTGTGGGGGTCAGGGACTAATTCTCAGAAGGGACGTTGCTGCCCAAACCAACATCACATCAGGTGACGGAGCACTCGGCTGCTGGGGGCCACCTGTTGCCAGCAGACACACGGGTTCAACCCAGGAGCTTCCCTCTGGGATGCCCCAACGCAAGGACCAAACTCCCCCAAATCCACGCTCCACTGACAGCTGCCCCCGCTGCGTGCCACGCTGGGCCCCCCAGGCCCAAGCCTCCTGAAGCAACTCTCAGGGACCTGTGACCGCACACAGCGTGCGAGTGCGGCCCCCAGGACCTCAGGTCCACGTGAACGTTATCGTTGACACTACTTTCATCTTCGTTCAAGCTCAACGTGATGCCAAGTGGTCTGGTACCAACTTAGCGCCCAACAACCGTTTACGCTAAAGCACACAGCAAACGCTGCGCCGTCCCTTCCCACCCGCGCCCACTCGCAGCTACTCGTGCCATCAACACACCCAGATTCTTATGAAAAACTGGGGCCATCAACAGGGAGACGTTGATCAATGACGATGCAGCGATTCTGCCCCTTTGAGGCCTCAGCCCCGCCTCACGCCCACCTCAAACGGGCCAGGAAATCCACTGGCTCTACCTGCTACAAACATCCAGGACCTGACCACACTGCTACCACTGGGCCCGGCCACCGTCCACTGTGACCTGACTCGCCGCAGCAGCCTCCCGAGGCCCTTAAATACGAGCTGGGGATTTGGGCTCCTCCCTCAGACCCCCAGGCTTCCAGGGCCTCTGCTGCTCGGCTTCCTGAACAACCCTCGCCTCCCCGCACCGTTCCTCGGCCCGGCAGCATCGCGGGCCTGGAGGCAGGGAGGAGGGACCCGGGCCCATGGGGGGGTGCGGGGGTGCCCTCCCTGCTCCCAAGGCTCCCGCCGGCCACTGGCTCCTATACCCGTGTCTGACCCTTCCTCCGTGCCGCACCACTGGCCCCGCCGGGCGCCACCCCGCCACAAAGCAGGGCACCCCAATCCTGGAGCCCGCACTGTAGTCACCTCCACTACTCACCTCCTACCCCCACCGCTGCTGTGTACTCGCCTCCCTAAATCACAGCCAGTCCCCAGGAACACCTGCCCCAAACGCCATCTCCACCGCCTGCTGGTCCTGCAGGGAACGCGGTGGCCACTCTGGTCCTGCCCGGAGCCAGGGGACAGCTTCCGCGGAGCCTGCCCCCCTCACCCCCCGAGGCTCAGCCGCACTGTGGAACGGGGACACGTCCTTCCTCTGCTAACACAGCCCAGGCCTTAAGGGAGCGGTCCTCACCCATCTCCGTGAAGGAGCAGGCCCAGGACGCAGGGGGGGCAGGGCATCAAGCCCAGGTGGGGACTCAGGAACAGACGGAAGGCGTGCGCCCCATTCTCGGCATGACCTGTGGAACCTGTGGGTCATTTGTTCTGGGTTTTCTTCTCTGGACCTTCCTCCCCTTGCCCATGTGTGCGCTGCCCTGCGGTGGAAACCCACCTGCTGGACCGTGCCCGGTCCGCGCTGGTGTGCTGGCCATGCGGGCGGGCGGGCTGGCATCTCCCACTGCCAGAGGGGGGCCCACACCTGGCTCAGAACTAAGTCAGAAGGCCTTTTCTTCCCGGAGAAAACATTTTCTCCAGCACCAAGTGATGGCTGTAAATTCTGCGCTCTAGTCCGCAGTTTACGACCACTGTTGAAACAACCCATTTCTTCAGGTCCCCAGAGGAAGGACATGCGTGTTTGTCTCCCCAGAGTGAGCGAGCCAGTGATGTACACACGTGACCTTCACTCTATCTGTCGCTCCGCATGGATGTTTCCAGGCTCCTGCTGTGCATCACGCGTGGAGCTGGGGAGACTGGGCAGTGCCACTACCGATGCAGTCAGCAGGCCAGGGCCACAGGGCACAATGCCACCTCAGGTGGCAGAGGTCTGGGACGCAGGGGGGACACCGGAAGGGCCCACGGCGCGGCCTGGGTGTGTCAGGAGGTGCGCTCAGGGCTGTCCCAGGCCAAAGGACCAGAGAGCACAGAGGCCCAAATCACGGCTCCGGCCTCTGGGAGCTGCAGCCTCACGGGGGCTGGGCTGTGTCCCCAGGCGTGGGGCTGAGGTTGGGGACCGGCCAGGCTGGAGCCTGGAATCAGAGAGAGCGGCCGCTCGAGTGTGTGAAGATGCTACTGCTGAAAGCACTGAAAGCTTCTGCTCCTCAGAAAAGGCTTTCAAAAAAGCACTGCTTACGATTTTGTTTGTTTGAAATTCAAGCAACAGTGAGTTTTGCGGTCCGTAAATTACACTGCAATAAAGCTGTTAAAAAAAACTCAAACAACAATTCTGGGCTGCTTGGGACCTCCACCTAAAGCCAGTAACTGAGTTGCTAAACGCTGCCGTACTCGCCGGGGACATGTGGCCCCTGAGTCACGCAGGGCCCGGCGTCAGGCCTGGCACGCCCCCTGCTCTGCTAGATTCAAGGCCGGCCGGAGCGGCTGCTGTCACAGGCGCAGCTGTCCCCAGCTCTCCCCCGTCCCCACCGTCCGGTCCACGAGGAGCCCGCTCTGCCTCCAGGGAGCGTCTGGACCCGCACACACAGCAGTTTTGTGAGTCCCCACGCCAGGCTCCGTCCGCCCCGGCAGCTCCCTAGACCCCTGCATCCTCCCCATCCACCTCGGGGCTCGGTGTCACCGTCGGACAAGGCCCAAGCTCAGGGGGGTCGGGGGCACGGGGAGAGGGCCCGGGGCAGGAAGCGACAAGCGGCGACCCCCGAGGTCCAGGCCGCCCGCGGAGCCCGTCCGGACCCCGAGCGGGGCAGGAAGCCCCTCGGGGGCAAGAAGGGGTGGGGCGCCGCGGGCCGCAGCTGAGGCTCGGGGGCGGCTCGGGGGGCGTGGACCCCGCGCGGACCCGGGCCGGCCGCCGTGGACGCCCCGCCGTTCGCGAACTTTCCTGTGAGGGGCCCGCTCCGACTTTCAGTTTCCGGCTCCGAGAAATCCCCTCAGACCCGCGCGCGGCGGCGGCCGTGCCCCCGCCGGGCCTCCTGGCGCCGCGCGCCCCGCCGCCCCCGCCCCTCGACCTCGACACCGACCCCCGACCCCAACCCCCGCGGCGCGACTCACCAACCTCCGCCGCGCGCCCGGAACTGCCTGCCCGCCTGCCGCCGCCGCCGCCGCCGCCCCCGCCGCCCCGCCCACGAGCCCGCCTGATTGACTGATGTGGCGACCTACCAGGAGCGCGCAGGAGCCACACAGGGCGCCGATTGGTCAGCTTTCTCCCCCGCCCCCTGCCTCGGGCCCTCCCTCCTGACGGACTGACACAAAAGCCTACCAAGTGCCCGCAGAGAGCCACAGCGGGCACCGATTGGCCAGCTTTCTCCCCCGCCCCTCCAGCCTCGGGCCCTCACTCCTGACTGACTGACACAACAGTCTACCAGAAGCGCGCAGGGAGCCGCAGCGGGCGCCGATTGGGCGGAGCTGACGCGGCTAGGTACTTAAGTCGCCCGCGGACTCTTTCGAGGTAGAGTCCGTCTGCGGTGCCGCGGCTCTGTCTTACGAGGGTGTGTTACGCGCTTCCCGCAGAGGGTTAGCTCCAGGCGCAGGACACCACGGCGATACCCAGCGCAGGGCTGGACCCCAGTGTGGGTTACATTTATGAGAAAAAGTACAAACAGACGCCGCTCACCTAAAGGGTAGGAAGGCTTGCGAGGTCTCCTTTCGGAGTAGTGAAATGTTCTAGATCTAGGTAGTGGCGACGGTTGCCCGACATTACAAAGTACAAATGACACTGAATTGTAAGCGTTAAAATGGTTTAAACGGTGAATTTTATCTTATGTGAATTTCACCACCAAACGAAACAATACGCACAGCCTATGGCACATGGACACACACGAGTGGGAATATTTAGAAAGGAAGCGGTGGTCTTGACCAGAAAAAAGGGGCAGCACACTACCGCTAAGTGTGTGACCTGAGGACAAGACGTTTCTCATCTGCTAAAGGAGAGTGCGGACAATTTGGATTCTCTCCTGTGGAATACGGCTTTCTAAATACCTGAGAACAGCGTCTCATCTGATACCAGCACCCGGAAATGGGGACGACTCTCCCCCTTTTGCAGAAGAGGAAAGATTACGAGAGGCAAGATTCCTTACCCAGGTCACACAGCACAGTGGGCGCCCCCGCTCCAGGGGGAGCGTCTGAAGCCACGCAAACTGTTCAAGGACAGAGTAAACGACATAGGCAGGCTGTGAAGCCACATGATGTAAACGGTCCACGCTGTGTCCAGAAGTACTCGCATCACACTGCATAAATCATTACTTGGTTTGGAGTCGGAATTCCCCGATCCCAAACGCCACATCCCCGGGATACAGCAGCAAGGCCACCAGGCCTCCATTACGAGTTCCGTGAACTTCAAGGCTGAGTTTGCCACGAGCAGCCGTGGAAACCTCCCCAGTCCTCACCTACGCGTTCCATGAGGTTTCCCTCAAGGCCCATAACTAACCGAGCTCTCAGTTGTAAGGAGATTTCTCCTCCCAGGGTCTGGGGAGCCGAGGCCGTCCTGTGAACCCACTGGCAGCACAGAAGGAAATGGCTCTTGCTGCAGAGAGGAGGTCCCCGCTCAGCAGCACGCCTCTTTCTTCAGGGTGAAGTGGAAGTCGTTCGCCTGCCTTGTGCAGTGACTCCCTGGGGGGGGTCAGACCTCACTCACCCTTCCAGCATCGGGGTCAGCACAGAAGCGCTGGGCTCAGGGCCCCCTCAGCCCACCCTGCATCCCGAAGAGATTTCCTGGACGAAGGTCTTGCTTCCCGGGAAGGAGGCTGCCTGCAGCCCTCGGCACGGACAGGGCTGAGCCCCACTCGAAGGACCTGGCGATGCTTCCAGCGTGAAAATGATTTCATATCTCTCAGACTGCCAGTTTCAGAGGATTTTCCTGAATACACTGTGTGTGTGTGTGTGTGTGTGTGTGTGTGTGTGTGTGTGTGTGTGAGAGAGAGAGATTCTGACGACAGGCCCCTGAGTTGAGATTGGGTAGAGGGAGCCTCGGCAGGGAGGGGCTGCTGACTGAGAAGCAGGCAGCCCACCCCCGCCTGCCAGCTCAGAAGGGTGACACCTCGATCCAGGCGGGCTGGAAAAGGGATGACTCACTCTGGTCGTCGGGCAACTCAGGGGATTCCCACGCGGGTTCCTTCCTGCCAAAAAGAAAGCAAAACTCAGCCTCTGAGGCAGCCATGCGGGGAGGTGGCTGGGACAGCCCCGAGCAGACCCTAGAGGGGGCCTGCGTCGTCCACCTGCCCCCTGAGGGCTGGGGTCTAGGGCCTCTGTCCTGTGCCTCAGTGCCCCCCAGAGAGAGGCGTGGGCCTGGCTACAGATCCAGGTCGATGCTGCGGTGGACGCTGGCTTTGCACAGCTCGCCGGCCAGGCAGGAGAGGCCCCATCAGCTGCCCACTGGGCCTGCAGACCCCGGGGGAGGGTTCTGCCGCGGCCACCCACTCTGCCCCAAGGCCCCCTTCCCGGGGGGGGGGGCCTGCCCCCTTGGCTGTCCTCCCTCGGGTCCTGGTCTGCGCCCAGGACATTTCTGAATGCTGGTGGCACCTCCGCTCCCCACTGGCGTGGCCAGTCCCCTTGGACATCTCACCTCCCATCCTTTACTCTCCCAGGCCTCTGGGAGAACAGCACTCAGGGCCAGGAGGCAGGAAGGCCGCCATGGGCCCGCACTTAGGACCCTGGACGTGGGCTGCCCCTCCTGTGCCCGGTGCTGTCCCCAGAGCAGAGGCCGGTGCAGAGCAGAGCCAGCCTCCCAGTACGGCCCACTTCCCGTCCTGAGAGCTCGGCCCTGCTTCTTTTCTCGTTTTTCAGACATTTGAAGGTCAACCGGGGGCTGCAGCTTCTGAAAGGAGCTGTTTTCACTCTCACTGTGTAATCACCTGATGGACGAGTTTCCAGAAAGGCCGGCCTCCAGCTCTGCCCAGAATTCCCCTGCCCGGAGCCAGCCACAAGGGGCTCCCCCTGCTCCCCCTCCTGGAAGTGCACAGCCAGCACCGCCCCTCCCCAAGAAAGGAGAAAGACAGGCTGGTGAGGCCCCGCAGCTGGCTTCACTGCAGCAGCCAGCGCTCTGGGACCAGGACCGCCCACGCCCAGACCCTAATGAGGTGCAGAGAGCATGGTAGTGACAGCGTGCACATAGCGCTGCGTCCTCTGTAAGCAAAGGTGGAAAAGAATGGTTTTCGTGTCCGTTTGTACTCTCTGTAGACTTGGGAAGGGTGCAGGAGAAAGTAATCAACGTGATGGGGGCCAAGGAGCGGGCCGTGGTCACTGTACACCATCCCACAGTTTTTAAACCACCTGATGGTACCACCGATTCAAAAGCATTTGGTTTTAAGCAACAGAAGGTCATTTTGGAAGCTCTGGAAAACACAGAAAAGTACCAAGAAGAAGGCAAAGATCACCCCAAATTCCCCCACCCTGCCCACATTCCCCACTCAACACCCACCTCCCTTCAGCCGATCTCAGAAAACGGACGCCACCCCACACCCAGAACTGAAGGCCTGGGGGACAAACTCGCATGCAGAATCACAGGTGCCCGGGCTGCCCCGGCCAACCCCGGCCTCCGATCGCCAGGCCGACCCGACCCCAGGGCCTTTACACCAGCCAGTGCCTTGCCGGGACCAGCTCCCTCCCTCCCCGGGTGAGGGGCTCAGCCTGGGCCCTCTGCAGGTCCTAGGGTCTCAGCTAGAGAAGGTCTCTCTCCTGGTGGCCCTGTGTTAAGTGGGTCCCCTCCCCCACACCCCGTGGGACTAGACTCGGTTTGTGTGCCCGTGTCCTCCGTCAGCTGGGTCCCTGGAGGGCAGCGGCCTCTTCGGCCTCATTGGGGAGCAGCGGCGGGTCCGCGCGCGCCCTCTGCCGGCCGCATTCGGAACTGCCGCTCTGGCCCCTTGACTCCGGCCGGAACTCCCGCCCAGGCACCGCGCACCTGCTCCCTGTGGGGACCTTGCTCCACCGCCTCACTTCGGACCCGCAAACCGTAAGATGGCTCTGCTCACACTCGGACCCAGCAAGTGATCACCTGGCCAAGGTCCGCAGCTCTGTGTCAGAGAGGCTCGGGGTGGCCCTCAGGGGTCTCCCGGCACCCCACCACAGCAGGCATTCCCCGCCCCACCACTGCCACCCTCTTCCACGGGGCTCCCACCTGTCCAGGACCCAGCATTCTTCAGCCCAGCTGGGACCTCTGACCCTGGTTCTGCCAGCTGTCAACCGTACCTCCTTGCTTCCCCAGACCCCGGGCCCATCCTTGGCAGCCCACCCTCTCCAGCTGGCCCCCTCCCCTCCCCTGGCCATCTGTAGAGGCCGTGCACCCGGCTCAGTCTAAGTGGTCCTGCCTTCTGCAGCTGAAGGAAGTGGCCACCAGTGCGTAGGGGAAGCTGGCAGCCTCCTCCACTGCCCAGTCCAGCCCCTCACCCTCCCGGACCACAGCCCATCCTCTCCTGGACCATAGCCCATCCTCTCCTCCCGCACACCTGGCCTTTCCAGTGCTCGCTGGGGACGCCCAATGGATCTTTTAACTCCGCTTCTCCATGGGACCAAGTGTATTCGGTGACAACGACAATGGCTGAAAAGAAAAGCAAGTTGTGAAAATGTTTTCTTGCTGAACTTCATGTACACAATCGTGTGAATAAAAAGTAAATACGTTCAATAAACAGTACAAAAAAGGGGAAAGTGATGGATCAAAACTTTCTTTACATTATGTATTTTCTCAAAAACAAGGGGAATACTTACACCAACATATCCATTTTTCACATTAATGAATAATATTATAGACCAGTTTCTGTTTTTGAGTCTTAGTATCTGCAAATTTCACAGGGCTTTTGTCACAATCAGTCTTTTTTCTTCTTGTCGTGTTCAATAGACAGTCCAGCCATATTTGTCCATCTATTTTCACTCGTAGTTGATCAAAGAATACTTTTTATTGACCTTAATAAACTTGTGGTAATTTTCTTTCACTTGAAACCACAGATGCACCAAGTTAGGAAGAACCATATGTACGTCCTGCAAATTGTGATTCTGTCAGTGTCTTTGGTCAAAGCCGATCCTGATGCCTTTCAGACATCTCCGCAGTTGAAAGATTGTAAATTCCAATGAAAACTCTGAGTGGCTGTATAGAACGACAGTGTTGAAGTAAGTCGGGCGTAGTGGCGGTGCTAATGTCACCTGCTTTGCTGTTTAAATGCAGGAGCGCAGAGTTTTGCCAGGGCTGGAAGTACACATGACACCCAAATGTTAGGAACGTCCCCCCGAAACACAGGGTGTAGCTGATTTCCACGTAGGATACAAAGTGTGCTGGAGTTTGCCGGTGCCAGCGGCCGACAGGAGACATTTTGAGGAGGAGTATTTGTATTTTATCACTGACATGATTTAGGATTACTAAATGAACCTTTAGCTAATTGCATCATGTACGATCTACCCTTTGGGTCCCAGAGTGAGGGGGGTCATCAGAGGCTAGCTGCGCTGGCTCCAGGCAAACCCAGAGGCCCCGGCCCCAGAGCAGGCTGGGCTGCAGGGAGGGGCTGAACACTGTGTAGGGACAGCTGGACCCCAGATCCTCTCTCCAGCCCACACAGCCAGGCACCTTCCCTCTCATCACTGCTATGGAAGGCAGGAGGTGATGAGTCCAAGGGCTCTCTAGCCTAGGGACGCCGGGCTCAGTTCTTCCCCACGGCGGCCACCAGGCTGGCAGTCAGGCTAAGCAGGAAACAGTGGGTTGGCCAGATGTTGCTCTTTGGGACCCTCAGACGAAATGGCTCTGTCCCACCCTGATCGCCCCAAAGAGGAGCCCACCCTGGCAAGTCCTGCCATGCACACGAGGCTCCCAGCTGCTCCCAAGGGCCACCCTCTTGGATGAGACAGACAGCCAAGGGTTGGGACAGTTGCATGAAAGACAGAGATCAAAACAGATGAAAGGAGGGGGAGGGAGGGTGCAGGTACCTGAAAAAAAACGTGACCAGAACTAAACTTGGTAACCTCAGAGGGACAGAGAGAAGAATATGTGGAACAGGGTGCTATAAATTTCAGTGCTGTAGAAGGAACAGATAGACTAGAGCAGGGAGCACTTAGAAAATAAAAATGTGAGATCAAATTAAAGAGGAAAGTCAGTGAAAGGGTTGTAAGTTGAGGAAATCTCCCAAAAGTGGAGCAGAAAGAAAAGGAGTTAAAAATAGAAAAGATAAGGACATTCACAGCCCCAGGAGGGAATCTAAGATCTTAGCGATAGGAATTCCAGAAAGTGGAAACAAGCAATGAAGGGAGGAAGTTATTGAGGAAAGAGCACAAGAAAACATTCCCAAACTGAAGGGCCTTATTATCCAAATTTAGGGGGTCTAGAGTGTGGAGCACATGGTGGGGAAGCACACCAAGGCCATCACCCTGAGGTTGCATAGAAAGGAGGGCAAGTAGAAGATCCTAAAACTTCCAGATGGGGGGAGGGGGGAGGGAAGGGAGAGGACAAGGAGGGAGAGACAGAGACAGAGGCAAAGAGAGAGAGTGAGAAGGGAGAGAGAGGAGGAAGCCCACACAAAGCAGGTCATAAATAAAGGACTGACAACAAGAAAGACATGGGACTTCTCAACAGTAATATGGAAACTAGAAGACAATAGAGCCTGACTTTGAAATTCTAAGAGAAAACATATTCCAACCTGTAATTTGTTGCTCAAATTATCAATCAATCACCCTGAGAGTTGATGACGGGATAAAGACATTTTCAAACATGCTGTGTCTCAAAAAATTTTCCTCCCATGTAGTCTTGGTCTGAAAGCTTCTAGAGCCTGTCCACCAAGATAAGAGTGAAAGGAAAGAAGATGCTGGCATTGGCTCCAGGAGAGAGGAGAAACTCCTCAAAAGACAGTTCCAGGCTTGGGTCTGGAAGAAGCCCACCCAGCTTTGCTGGGGAGAACAGGCTGCAGAGGATGAGGCTTGGGAAACACAGGGATGGCCAGCCACCTGATGGGTGGAGAGGAGATTTACAGCCCTGACAGACAGTCTGGGGATGAATTAATGGGGGTAAATAAAAATTAAGTGAATTAACATGCAGCTAACCAAAAAAATTAGAGACACTTGTCAACACAAGGAAAAAGTGATAGGGGAAAGGAAGTAGAATCATAATGCATTATGTAGATCTGCTGTGAACAATACTTGTACAGTCACATTCATCAAAATACTAACAAAGGATGCAACCAATCACTTTTAAGTTAACAATGAGTAACAAGTAGCTTGTTGGTCTGTTGATCCAACCTGACATAGTTAGTTTCCATAGGGTGTTCAGCCCTCTCAGCCCCCTCAGACCACTCCTTTTGCCCTGCTCAGTCCAATTCACTACCCGTGCTCCCCTGAGCACTGCCTTCACCCCATGTTCACACCCCCATCCTCCACACTGGCCAGAGGGCTCTTCCCCAAAGGAAAACCTCAGTGGGTTACTCCTAATCCCCAAAGGCTACTTCTTTTCACAAAGTGTCTGTCTAGGGACTTCCCTGGTGGTGCAGTGGTTAAGAATCCGCCTGCCAATGCAGGGGACACGGGTTCGAGCCCTGGTCTGGGAAGATCCCACATACTGCAGAGCAACTAAGCCGTGCACCACAACTACTGAGCCTGCGCTCTAGAGCCCGCAAGCCACAACTACTAAGCCTGCAAGCCACAACTACTAAGCCTGCATGCCACAACTACTGAAGCCCACGTACCTAGAGCCCGTGCTCTGCAACAAGAGAAGCCACCGCAATGAGAAGCCTCCACACTGCAACAAAGAGTAGCCCCTGCTCGCCGCAACTAGAGAAAGCCTGTGCACACAGCAACGAAGAACCAATGCAGCCATAAATAAATAAATAAAATATTTGACTACTAGTGAAATTTTTCCCAATTTGATGAAAAACATTAATATATAGATCCAAGAAGCTCAGCAAACCCAAGCAGGATAAATATGAAGAAAGGTATAATTGGGCACATAATAGGAACCCCCTCCCCCCCAAAAAAAGAGAAAATCTTGAAGCAGCCAGAGAACATGTCACATTACGTGCAGGGGACAATGATCAAAATAGATATGAATGACAGATGATTTATCATTGGAAACAATGGAGATCAGAACACAATGGGACAATATTTATAAAATATATCCTTCAAAAATAAACACGGCAATTCCTCAAAAAATTAAAAAGTCACCATATGATCAGCAATTCCATTTCTGGATACATAGCCAAATAACTGAAATCAGGGTCTCAAAAAGATATATGTACATCCATGTTCACAGTAGCACTACTCACAATAGCTAAATATGGAAGCAACCTGTGTTCATCAATGGCTGAATGGATAAGCAAAATGTGGTATGTACATGCAATGGACTATTATTCAGCCTTGAAAAAGAAAGAAGTTCTGACATAGGCTGCAACATGGATGAACCTTGAGGACGTTATGCTGAGTGAAATAAGCCAGTCACAGAAGGACAAATATTGTAGGATTCCATTTATATGAGGTTCCTAGAATAGTTAAAGTCAGAAAGTCCGAAAGTAGAGTGGTGGGTGCCGAGGGCTGGGGGAGAGGAGGAATAGGGAATTAGTGCTTCATGGGAACAGAGTTTCAGTTTTACAAAATAAAGAAGTCTGGAGATGGATTATGGGTGATGGTTTCACAGTATCATAAATGTATTTAATGCCACTGAACTCTACACTTTAAAAATGGTTAAGATGGTAATTTTTACGTTAAGAGTATTTTATCACAATAAAAAACATTTGTTTACAGAGGGGAAAGGGATTACACAAAAGCTGGGCTGCCAGGAAGTGGGATCATGGGGCCACCTCAAGGGCTGTTGGCCATGGTGATCATGAACTGCCTTTAAATGTGTGAGTAACCCCTCCTTCACGAGGTGTACAGACCTTCACGTTTACTAGATTTTACTGGATAGTATTTAGTTGATAACTTTTAATGCTAATTTTCATCAGGGAGGGACTTCCCTGGCAGTCCAGTGGTTAAGACTTCGCCTTCCAATGCAGGGGGTGTGGGTTCGCGCCCTGCTCAGGGAGCTAAGATCCCACATGCCTCGCGTCCAAAAAACCAAAACATAAAACAGAAGCAATATTGTAACAAATTCAATAAAGACTTTAAAAAATGGGCCACATCAAAAAAAATATCTAATTTTCATCAGGGATACAATATTCAAGTTAATATCTTTATTTTGGAAATATAGAAATAGCCATGTTTTATCTTTGTTTTCCAGAAGGCTACAGAATTCTCTTTTCTCTTCTCCATGAATGAAGATGTGTGACACTGGTTACTTTAAACAAGGCAGGCAGGAGATTCATTAAACAGCAGTGGTGTGGCACCTCAGGGGAGATGTGAGCTGCTCACCAGGCCTCTTGAAGCTGATTCTCCATGCCACCATGCTGCAGCTAGCTTCGCCCCCCAAAGCTACTCTCTCCATGGACCCTGAGTAAATCAGGAGCAACCAGAGCCAGGAGGGGGTGAGCGTGGGTGACCCGACAGGGAATGGTCGGGGGAGGGGCACAGGCACCTGTACCACCTGTGCCCTGGTGGTAGTCATGCCACAGGACAGAGGCTGCAGAGGGTCTCTGTGGCATCAGACCTGGACTCCTGACCAAGGGCCAGAATGTGATGATGGCTATCCTGGCAGACACCTGCATGGACAGAAGACACCAGGTCTAGGGGTGCCCTCGTCTCTGGGCTGAGTCCAACCAGGGCAGGTGCAACACCACGGAGCTTGATGGCAAAACTTCTCCTTTGGGGATCACAGCCCTCACTCGACGGGCCTCACTCGAGGGGCCTCACCATCGAGGGTTCCCATGGCCGGGATTGTTGCTTAAGTTCCAGGATTAGGATATCTTGAACTGAAATAGGTTAAGACCGCTGTCTCTTTCTCAAGCAGCCCCTCTCTCTCACACTCTTCCTGGGCCGCTGCAGTGACCACAGGCATTTTGGGACCCCCCCACTAAGAGGAGCCTTGAGTTGGGGTACCATGGGATATTGTTTATGCTGTTCACAGTCTTGCTGGCTTGTCCTGGGGCAGGTACGTCTTCTACAGCTGGCCAACTACCTACCTGCCACAGCAGCCCTGAGCTGGAAAGTACGCGGAGCAAAGGAGAAACAAGGTTTGTCGTATGAACCAAACGGGAGTCTGTGCAAAATTGTTAGCAGAGGACTCGGCTGTCCTGACTCCTGGATAGAATGTGTGGATTTAATTACGGAAAACTCAGCCAAAGTTGGAGTCGACTCGGGACTGGCCTGTACGGTGCGCCCTCACGCCTGCCATGCGTGTCAATTACCCCAAACAGGAAGAGATCTCCGCCTACATCTTGGGCAGGAAGGTGCCTCTACTTACCCTCAGGCAGGAGGAAGGAAACTTCCCTCCACCCCGCAACACCCCAACAGCCCAGCCAATCAGAGACTACAGCAGTCCAGCCAACAGGAAGCCTCCATTGGGCCCCCAGCCCCCCGAACTCTTTGGTTATCACAGCCCGTCCCAACTCCCCCTTCTCCCTATAAAAGCAAGTTCTTCCTGTTCTCCCGATTTGCCTATGGTCTGCCACAGTTTTAATATTCTGAACTGTAATTCCTCTGCATTCCTAAATATACTTGCTTTTGCTGGTAAGATAACTGGATATCATATTATTAAAGTGTACACATTTATTAGAATTCCTGTGTTGTGGAGCATAAACCTATAAGAATGCTACAAAAAGTGAGCACATCTATGCGAAGCGCAAGTATTACCCAAACCAAGGTCAACGCTAACAATCAGAGACAAATTTGATCACACAAGCTAGAAAAATGTCTGAATTGTCTTTCTGTTCTTTCCATAAAACAATTCTGCAAAGTCATGATGTGGCATTCAATGAGGATACAGTCAAAAATGAAAGCAAAAGCATTAGAGATGCATTCATTAATTCATACAAACGTTATTTTTCTGAATTTTGTGATGTGTGGCATTTGCCAGTTTTTAAAAATTTATAATTTATTGACTTATTTTCTCATTATATAAGATTATCATAAAATAACTATAAAATATTACAAAGTTATTGTAAAATAACTCATTCGTTATATTAGGTATACATTATATTACATACTGTAAAGTTATGTATACATCATATTATTCAAAATATACATGTTATACAAAAACATTCTCTTTTGTAACAAATTTTGTTTTTATAATTTTATATATTTCCTTGGAGTCCTCCCACAAAACATATTTGCTTCAGGCCCCACCTAACCTGCACCCTGGCCCCCATCATTTTTGCATCACGTGAGCAGAACTCCAGAGAAACAGAAGAACTTCCATTTGCGTGCAAGGTAACCAAAAAAGGCATGAAACAGAAACTAACCTCAACTGCAGGAAAATCGATGAGGCTAGCTTTCCCTTGCATCCAGTTTGCGCGCCCACCTTGCCCGCGAGGGGCCAGGCCAGGCCGAGGCTGGTCGATCCCCATCCCCAAAGGTGCGACCAGGAAACCAGGTGTGGACCCCAGTCTCCCTCCCCCTACCTGCCCCACCCCCGAGTCCCCTCTTCTCCCCTTCTCGCCCCGGCGCACAGCACCCGCTACTCACATTTCCCCTTCCCCTCCCAGTACTCCTCTTCACGTCCTGCGCCCCGACCCCGTTCCAGAGCCACCCTGCGCCGCCTCCCCAAGCCGGGTTCCCCTTCCTCCCACCCACTCATCCTCTCGCCTCCCCGCCCACGGCCCCTGTACCTCTCATTGCCCCACATGCCCCTCATCACCCCCCAGCGCTCCCAAGCGCCCTTCCAGCTGCCCCTGGCCGCCCCCTCACCCCCCCAACACACACACAACGCCCCCCCCAGGAGCCACGCGCCTCGGCCGCGACTTCTCCCGCCCCACTTCGCGCACCTCCGGCGTTTCCACAGACGAGCCGGGCGAGGATTGGCCCCGAGCCGCGGGAAGTGCCCGCCCCCCGAGCCGCCGGCCAATGGGAGGAGGGGGCGGGCCCGAGGCAGGCGCCGGAAGCGGCCGAGCGACTAGGGGACGTCGCGACGCCGGGTCTCGAGCAGCTGCCGCGGAGCCGCCGGACGGACTGCCAGCCCCGCCTGCCCCGCCATGGCTGAGAGTGACTGGGACACGGTGACGGTGCTGCGCAAAAAGGGCCCCACGGCCGCCCAGGCCAAGTCCAAGCAGGTGCGGGCGCAGCGCGGGCCTCGGGGCCCAGGAGCGGCCGGGCGGGCGGGGCGGACGCGGGGTCGGGGGCGGGGAGGACGCGGGGCTGGGGGCGGGGAGTGGGGACTGGAGCGGGGACCGGGTGGGAGCGGAGCGGGGACAGGGGGCGGCGACGGGGCGGGGGCCAGGGGCAGGAGTGGGAGACAGGGGCGGGGTGGGGGTGGAAGGGTCCGGATGGTCTTAGGGCAATGATACAGGCCTGCGGGCGAGGCGCTGGACCTCTTGGTGGGGACAGGTACATAGGGACTGGAGGGGAGCAGGGCGAGGTTAGCGGGGTGGACCTCGGGGCGGAGATGGGGGATGGAGCGCAGATAGGTGGTGGGTCCAGGGAAGGGATGGGACAGGGGCACGGTTGCCTGGCACCCCCGCCCCAGGGTCTCCTTCCCGCTTCTGCGGGCTGCCGGGTGCCTGGCCAGTCTGCTGCCGCCTGTGGAGCCCACTGAAGCACATTGCCGGTCGTAGGGGGTCCCTGGCCCCAGGCTGAGGTGGCCTAGGACCCAGCATGCGGGTGGACCTTGCGTCCCCAACTTGCAAGGGTAGCCGGCACGCCCTGAGGGGTACGTGGGGCAGAAGGTTCCCTGGCTAGTCCATCAGGGGTTCGTCTGTGAGTCGGTGTGAGGGAAGAGGGGAAGGGCAGTTCAGTCCCCACCCCTGCTTGTTTCTACTCTCAGGCCGCCTTGGGCCAGCCTTAGACACGCAGTGCCAGGTCTGGGCCAGGACTAGCTTTGGCCCTGGTGACCAGCATCCGTTGACCTGCCCAGGACTTCTCAGTTAGTCAAAACCAAACTCACTCTCTTTTTTTTTTTTCCAAAGGAAACTTAATAGCCACAAGCTAGGAATCGTGTGAACAGCTCTAGAAAGCATCTGTGAACATGTCACACTGAGAATGTCGCACAGTCATGTCTCTGAGGTGTCAGAAGCTTCAAGAAATACATTACGTTAATATTCGGTGACTGTAGATCAAGGGGTGTCCCTGTCTTTGCTGATGTTTGGGACGGGGGCTGCAGGCTTTGCGCGACATACTGTCTTTTATTAGGAGTCGGATTGGCTGAGGAAGGCCAGACCAGGTCCTCACTTGACGTTCCTTCCTGCTTTTGCAGGAGAGTGTAGTAGAGAGGTAAATCTATTTCAAGTGTGGGTTTCTGAAAGGAATCCATTAGCACATTTTTTTCAGCAGCAAAGATGTGAGCTCTTTCTGTTTTCCTTAGCAGGAGTTTATTGAGAGTTGCCTGGATATTTGGTTGTAGAGGGATTTGTATAACAAGCTTTGGTTTAAACCCAGCATTTACTTGTCAGTCCTTGAAAAAGCATCAGGTACTAGGCACGTAGCACGGCGCTTAGGGGCATGAGCTCGGAGCTCATGGGCTCAAAAAGCACCAGGCATTAGCAGTGCGCTGACTGGCTGACAGCAGCCTAAACTGGTGTTTGCCAGATACTGCAACGCTAATTTTGACCGAAAAACACTTGCTAATTTTCTAGGCCATCTTAGCAGCTCAGAGACGAGGAGAAGATGTGGAGACTTCCAAGAAATGTAGGTACTCGTGCGTCCACTCGCGAAACCAGGGGGTGCTCTTGGGGTTCGTATCTGCAGATGCGTGAGTGCTGCCCCCGGGCTGTCAGCGTGGCTGCTGGCAGCTGAAGCCGCTGCAGAGCTGGGAGCCGTCAGAGATCTTGTCAGGGCAGCTGTGGCTGGCACAGGTCAGGAGGGATTGTTCTCCCTCCTTAGTCCACGGATTCTGGACTTTGTGCTCTTGGCCCCACTTTGGGTGGCCTGGCTTAGCACGTCACCCGGGGCACAGGGCGCCTCTCGGGCCTGGTTCCCGTTCTGAAACGGCTCTCCTTCGGCTTTGTTGCAAACCCTCTCCTCTGCTCTTGCCTCGCACCGGTCCAGGGGCCGCCGGCCAGAACAAACAGCATTCGATCACCAAGAACACAGCCAAGCTGGACCGGGAGACGGAGGAGCTGCACCACGACCGGGTGACCCTGGAGGTGGGCAAGGTGATCCAGCAGGGCCGGCAGAGCAAAGGGCTGACGCAGAAGGACCTGGCCACGGTGAGCGCAGCGGGTCCCCCCCTCCCAGGCCGTGGCCGGGCAGGCGGGAGGCGTGGGCTCCGCTTGCCTGGTGACTTGAGGGCTTCAGTTCGCTCTTGCCCTGGGAACCCTGAGGCCTCTGGGGGGGCCCCACGAGTTAGCTGTAACGTCCTGAGCTGCTGTCCGCTCAGGCCCTCGGCCTGCACACTGTCCCGGGGGGGCGGCGCCCGAGGCGTCTCACCTGGCTGTGTTCTAGTCCCCTAGCATCTCCTTCTGGAACTGATGTGTGCAAATACACTTTCTCTTTAGAAAATCAACGAAAAGCCACAGGTCATCGCGGACTATGAGAGTGGCCGGGCCATTCCTAACAACCAGGTTCTGGGCAAGATCGAGAGAGCCATCGGTGAGTGTCCTGCCATCCTTCAGTGGGTCTCGGCTGCCGCTGCCTGACCGGGCGCAGCACGGCCGCCCCTCCTGGGTGGGGTTGGTGAGGAGGGGCGCAGGAAGGCCCCTGGGGCCCCGGAATTCTCTGGAGCCTGAAGAAAATTCCCACGAGCGAGTAGTGTCTGGGCGCCTCCCCCTTTGGCATCTCCTCGAGCCCCCTGTGCTGTGGGCCTCGCTCTCCCTGCCCCGCCCCCAGCATTGGCGGCCGCGGGGCTCCCAGAGCGAGGAGGCCTAGTTCTGGGAAGGGGCGTCCTCTGTCCCCGCGAAGGTGGGCAGGCACGTGCTCTTCAGGGTCAGGCGTGGAATCTAGTGTGGTGGGCACCGTGCTCATCGGCGTCCCGCCCCTCCCCCCGCGCCCCCCCTCCCCGCCTCAGTGCAGCCTGGCAGCCCGCGCTCAGGGTCGGTGAGGGTGCCGCTGCCTGCTGCGGGCCAGCGGGTGGGGGTGCTGCGGCGCTGCCCTGTGCCTTGAAGATCCGGGGGGCGAGCTGCAGTGGTCATGGGCCGGTGGCTCTTTCAGGCCTCAAGCTCCGGGGGAGAGACATTGGGAAGCCGATCGAGAAGGGGCCGAGGGCGAAATGAACACAAAGCCTCGAAATCAGTGCGTTCCGGCTGATCTCGTCTGGCTGGTTCCCCTTGACCACCAGCGCCAGCGTGGGTCTCCTCACGCGGCTGTGCGGAACACAGGGCGATAGCCCTGCCCGGGAACCCCCTCTACCCGTACCTGCTGTCAAACTAACAAAACCTTGCGGAGTGTTTGCTTCTCCTGATTATTTTCCTCCCTGTCCCCGTCCCTCGCGTGGGGTGCAGAGCGCTGCCTTCCTCTCCCCCGGGGTCTGCCCCGGCACGGGTGCGGCTCCAGGGAGCTCGGAGGGGGACCACCGCGCACAGGGTGGGCGGCCGCCGTCTGGGAGAGAAGCTGCGTCTCCAGCCCGGCCCGTAGAGAAGCTAGTAAACATGTGTCGCCCTTCCTGCTGGTGCTGAATCCTTGCTGTCCAGTCTCGTCTCGTGCGCCCGCAGCTCCCCCTCCCTCTGGCCCACGGTGTGGCGAAGGGCTGTTTTCATGAAGCAGTGTGGGGGGAGTCTGAGGGCCAGGAAGGCCGCTCTGCAGGCTGTTCTTGTCACCTCTGCTGGGACAGTTAGTGGGCGTCCATCAGCTTCTTGGCACCAGACCCTGGCCCTCCCCTGGCACTGAGTCCCTGGTCACATCATTCCGTGCAGAGCCCAGTGGGCCGGGGTGGCAAGGTGGAGCCACCTGGGCTGGAGTCCAGGGAGCACCTGGCCGTGCACGTGTGGCCGTCACCCCCTGCCCCAGGACAGCCATGCCCGGGGGGTCTTCCAGACCTGTCGGGTGGTGTCTGAATCTCCCTCGTGGAAGATCAGAGCCTGGGACTGTCCCTAGGTCAGCAAGACTCGGCTCCATTTTATTAGATGAGGGTGGCATGTGGGCGGGGACCTTGACCATGGGAGGGTGGACACGGCGACCTTTATTTGGGACAGGGGACACAGGGCATTCCTCCTACAAGTTCAGCTCCATGCCACCTTGGACCCAGTGAAGTGTCTGCTCCTAAGTCTGTCACCAGCACCTCTGGGGATTTCTCTCTGTCTTAATCAGATGCAGAATCGCCCAGTGAGGCAGGGCCCCTGATGGGCCCTGGGTCACAGTTCCACTAGGTTGGCCGGAGGCTCGCTTGGCCTGGGGCAGGGGCTTCTCAGGGTCCTGCTGCGCCTCCCTCCTGGTGCCTGTAGCCCCTGGCGCCGTCTCCGTGGCCTGCCTGTTTCCAGTCTCCTGAGTCACTGAGGCACGTGGGAGGGGCCCCCAAGCACATACTCTTGGGCAGGTCGGGTTGGGTCTGGGGAGCCCGAGGAGCCCCCGCTTCCTGCTGACAGGCAGAGCAGGACATGCAGACTTCAACCTTGGCTGGCCAGCGGGGGTGTCCCTCGTGGGCCGGGGCACTTATCTCTGGGGTATGTAGGTGCAGCCCCTGTGAGGGTGAGGGATGCAGGGACTCGACGTGTCCTGGGGGGGTGGGGAAGGTGTTGGTCCCTGGGCCAGGTTGCTGAGGAAGGGGGGAGCTCAGGTGAGGAGCCAGGGTCTTCTCTGCGTCATCTACTGGTCGTTGGTGACCGATGCTGGCAGGGTGACATGGTCCTAGGAGGAAGGAGGAGCTCTGTGACCACCGGGCGGCGGTGGCCCCGCGTGCGGGAGGGTCCTGTTCACCGTCCAGCCGAGTGCAGGGCTCAGGGGCTCCTGCCCGCCGCCCCCCCAGGGCTCCTACCGCGTTGAAGAGAATGTTGTCAAAGCTGGGGGCCACAGCGTCCGTCTTGCCCCAGGAGGGGCAGCCCCCCTTCTTCTGCAGCCAGCGCCGTCCCGCAAGTCCAAGCAGCGCCAGCAGCACGAGGAGGAGGAGGGTGCCGCCAACCGCAGCTGGCACTGACGTGGCCACTGCTGTGTCTCCTGTGGGCGCAGGGCACGTGACCCGGGATCCGCGCCCTCCCTGTCAGCCCCATGCCCGGGCACGGCCGTCCCCACAGCCCTGAGGACTTCTGGGCCCCCCGCTAAAGGGGGGGCGCCAGTCGTGCCCACACAAGGCTCCCAGCTGAGGCCGGGCCCTGGCGGGCAGGCGGCTGCCGGCTGCAGAGCCGGGGGAGTCGTGGCCCCAGGCTAGAGCCCCACCCCGCCTTTGTCACGAATCAGCAGCAACCGCAAGTGCTCCAGCAAGAGGCTGGCTGTGGTCTCTGGCCTGACTGGGAGCGGGAGCACGGAGTGCAGAGGCCGGGGAGGGGCACCCCAGTCCTGAGGGAACAGGGACCAGGGGCGGCCCAGCCCGGGGTGGGGCACAGCGGGTGAGGGAGGGGATGGTGCAGGGCCCGGCCCGGTGGCGCTCCTGGTCTCTTGGGCCAGGAGCAGGCCGCTGGCAGCCACGTGGGCCGTGAACCACCGAAGCTGGTGGAGGCCCAGACCCGGAGCAGGGCTTACCCTGGCTGGGTGTAGGCAGCTGGCAGCGTTGCCCGGCCAGGTACTCAACATCATCCAGGGCAATGGGCCCCAGGGCCGGCTGGCCGCCCAGAGTGGCTTCAAACACGATCTAACCGGGAGGGAGAAGAGGCTGGGTGGACCCGAGGAGGAGGATGGCCCCTCCTGAGCTCCTGAGCCCCCCGAGGTCTCCCGGCTCTGGGCGGCCCGGCCTCACCTGGAACTCCGCGGTGCTGGCCACTTCCACCTGGCCTTCCAGCCACTGGCGCCGCAGGCGCCCGCCCGCGCCCCACACGGCCAGCTGACCCCGGGCGCTGCTCAGGAGTACCCTCAGCTCGCCCTTGTCTGAGAGCAGGGGGCCAGCGGTGTCAGGCCCCCGACCTGGCGGGAGGCGGGGCTGCCCCCGTGCCCGGTTCCCCCAGCACCCGTGCTGCCGGCCCGACTCACAGAAATGCTCAGGAAAGCCCATGTGGTACCAGAAGCGGAGGCAGGAGGCCTCGGTGGCGGGCAGTGGCTGGCTGCGCAGCCAGGCCGCTCGGCCCCCCGGGCCCAGCACGCCCGTTTCGAAGAGAGCAAAGTGGCCTGGGAACAAGAGAGGGTGCGGTGCCCCGCGGACCCGATGGAGCCGGCCCCCCCCCCCCCGACCTTCGGCCTCTGACCCTGGCGGGAGCCTGGCTGGGCTGGGCCGGTTGGCCTGGGCTGGGGTGAGTGAGGTTTGTGCCCGGGGGTGTGTATGGCTCTGGGGTCCCTTCCCGACTCAGACCCACCTGCCTCTGTGCCCAGGGTGTGGTCCACAGGGGGCTGGGGGTAGCGGGAGGGCGTGGCTCCACTGCTCCAGTCCCAGCTGTACCCGCCCAGGCCAGGCCAGGGCAGATGGTTCCAGCCACACAGACCAGCCTCGAAGTCACAGGAAGCTGCAAGGGACTTGGGCAATAAGCGGCGCTGCCCCCATCCCCGGGGCACCACCACTGCGGGGGGTAGAGGTCAGGCCAGGCGTCCTGGGGGAGGCACGGAGCTGGTACCGCCAGGAGCCAAGCAGGTCCCAGGGCCCGGCCACGGGCTCCCACCTGGCCGAGGGCAGGGCCCGTCCTGGAGGAGCAGGTCGTCCAGCGCGACGTAGGAGCGCTCCACGCCGGCGGCCACGGCCTCAAACACCACCTGGGCGGGCACAGGGCCGGGGGGCTCGCGTCTGGTCGGCACTGGACGGCCCGTGGGGGTGAGGAAGGCCCTCCACCCCTCTCACCCTCCAGGCCCGCTCAGCCTGCAAGTCCACGCTGCCCAGGCGCCAGGCAAACCCTCCGTGGGTGCTGATGCTGAGTACCTGCCTCCTCTCGGCCTCCTCCACGTGGACCCTCAGGGTGCCTGCCGCCCGAGCAGCCAGCCCCGGTCAGCAGCAGCGGGGCGGCTCCCCAACGGCCTCCACGTCGGGGCCTGAGGGGACCCACGACCCCTGCGCCCGGCAGCCCCTCACCTGGGTTGCGGAGGCTCAGGTGGTACCAGAAGGTCAGGCAGGCGGCCTGGGCCAGGGGCCTGTGCTCCTCCGAGATCAGGGAAGCCACGTGGCCACGGGGCAGGGCCTGCGGGCTCATGTCCACCACCATGTAGTGCCCTGGGGGGTGCCAGCGTCAGCCTGCCGGCCCCCCCTCGCCCCGCCCCTGCCCCCCAGCTCCCCACCCCCACCCCACCCCACGCCTCTGCCCCACCCCCTGCTGGCACCCTGAGCCGTCTCTGTGGTGTGGTCTGCAGGGGGGCCCCAGGCCGCCTGGCCCGTGGCGTTGGCCTGGCGTGTCCAGAGGCCCCGGCCCCCCGTGGAGAAGCCGCAGGCCGAGTCCTCGAAGGAGCAGCGCTTGGGGGCCCAGCAGGGCCCAGGCCGCACAGCCACGTCGTCCAGCGCCATGGTGCCGTGGTACCCGTCCCGGAGGCCCTCGAACAGCAGCTGGGGGGCAGCGGGGGGTCAGCTGGCTGGGGCCTTGCCCTGCCCACCACTGCCGGGCACCGGGCCTCACCTGATACTTGGCGCTGGAGTCCTGCGGGTGGTGGAGGGTGGCCTGGGCCTCATGCCAGCGGTTGCCGTGGGTGCCAGAACGCGACCACAGGTGCCTTTCTCTCTCTCCTTCTCGCCTCATCGCCAGGCGCAGAGTCCCTAGGGGGAGGCGGGGTTTGGAGGGGACAAGAGCCCGACTCCTGCTTCTCACCCCCTCTAGAGCCCCGAGGGTCCCGGAGACAGAACTTGGGGCCCCCCGTGGGCCTCCACTGTGGTCCCGCCCAGCACGGGGTCTCACCGGTCTGGGGCCCGTAGAGGTGATACCAGAAGGAGAGGCACTCCTGAGCGGCCGCAGGTGTCTGGGGCCAGGTGAGCAGGTGGGCACCGGGGCCCTGGGCTGGGGGTTCCGTGGGGTCTAGGAGCATGAAGTGGCCTGCAGGCGGGCCATGGGGCTGAGCCGCAGAGACGCCAGGCTGGGGACACTCAGCCCAGCGCTCCCCTCTGCCCCCTGGGAGTCCGGTCTGGGAGCCCCCCAGGGTACGAGAGGCCGCTCCGAGTCTGAGAGCTGCCCCCGGGTCGGGGCGCCCCGCCTCACCTTGGCCCGTGGTGTGGTCGTACCCAGGGCCACGGCTCTTGACCCGGTGCCAGTGGGCATCTGTGAGGTGGCCGGTGTGCCAGCCGCAGGTGCCCCGCTCAAAGTTACAGGAGATCTCTGGGGGTGAGGCACTGGGGGGTCAGCAGCCCCTGCACCCCTCCTGAGCCCCGAGAGGGTGGGAGAGACTTGCTCCCGGACTGGGGACTCCCGGGGGTCCCTCGAGGAGGCCTGGGTGGGAGGCCCCTGGGTGGGGACTGGGCCACGGTGGTCACCTTTCTCGGTGACCGTCGCAGGGCTGCAGTCCTTCAGGGTCACGCTGTCCACCCCCACGCCCTGCTGGCCAGGGCCGTCCAGGTCCAGCAGCCCAACGAACTCCAGCTTCACGGGGGCGTGGGGGACGGGCCGGTGAGTCAGGGCCGGCTCCGCGTGCCCACCCCCCGCCCCAGGCTGCCCTCCTCACCCGGAAGGGCCGGTGGCGAGCCCCGAGAAGGACCGTGTCCACCTTCCAGCCCCCGGAGCTGCTGCCCGCGGCCTGCCACACCAGCTCACGGCTGCTGCCCTCCACCACGACCAGCTCCAGGAAGCCTGGTAAAGGGTCACTGTGGGCCGGCCCGCCCCGCCCCCGCCCCAGGGCTGGGCAGAGGGCCTGGAGGGACAGCGGTACCTTGGGGGTGACTCTGAAAATAGTAAGCCATGTGGAGTTCACAGCGGGGGCCAGAGGGGCCCAGGGTGGGTGTGAGGACGCGGGCCTGCTCTGCCAGCTGCCCCCAGGCCCTCTGCACAGACAGGAAGTGCCCTGGGGAAGAGTGGGCCTCTCAGAGCTGATCTCTGAGAACCGGGGACACCCCCCAATTCAGAGACCCTCCCCGGTGAAAAGAGGCAGAGCGGGGACCCTTGTGTGGGTGCAGTTTCAAGGCAGGCTGCAGGCTGCCCTGGGCGGGGCACTCGGGCCTCACCAGCGGCCCCGCTGGCGTCCGTGCCAGGGCTCCCGCTGTCCTGGGCCGGGAGACGCACCCACTGCAGCCGCCCCACGCTGGCATCCTCCCAGCCCCCGGCCGAGGGGGACTCGAAGTCCGTGGTGCCTGCAATGGCAGCCGGTGTGAACGGCCCCGCCCACCGCTGCGAGCGGGGCGGGTCTGGGGGAAGGGAGGTGAGGGCTCCCCCCACCCAGCTCCGCCTCTTACCGCATTCCTGCTCGTCCTCGCCCCCAGGGCACTGCTGCTGGAAGTCACACAGCTGCTCGGGGGGGACACACAGGTCCCCACAAAAGAGATGTCCGGGCTCGCAGAAATTCCAGGGCTGCAGGCTGGACAGCTGGGACCGGGGACCTGGAGCCCAGAGCCCAGGAGGTGGGCCAGCCACCTCTGTGGGGGCAGAGCAGGAATCAGGCAGGCGGGCGGGGCCTGTGCTTCTCCTCACGGGGGGCCGGGGGGGGGCAGGGGGGCGCCCAGCAGGCTCACCTGGGACTGGTTTGCAGTGGTCAGACAGGATGAGGTCATCCAGGCCCACGACGCCCCCCGGGCCCGTCTGCCCGGCCAGGAGGATCTGAGGGCAGAGGTGGCTCTGTCATCCCTGGGTCTGCTCCCTCGAGCCCTCTCCCCACAACCCACACCTCGTACTTGTCTATCGCTGGACGCCCCCTCCCATCACCACCCCAGCTCTGCAGGAGGGGCCTCGGCAGGCAGCCCCTCCTCCGCTCTGGCTTGCCTTCCTGCTGAGACAGCGGAGGGGCCCAGACCGGACTCCCTGAGGGGCCCCTGGACCTCCCCACGTCCCTGCATGATGCTGCCCTTGCCACCCTCACCCGAAAGGGGTGCTCGCTCTGGATGTCAACGCGGTCTCGGACCCAGGCGGCCCCCATTTCCCCGTGGCGCCTGCGCAGCAGGACAGCGGCCTGGGGGGCGCCAGGGCTCCGCGTCTGCAGGAACACCTGGAGGCAGCCGGCCTCGGACCCGTGCAGGTAGTGATAGAAGGTGAGCTGGAAGGGGAGCGAGCATGTCAGGGGAGGCTCTCCAGGGCCCAGGCGATCAGGGTGGCCACCTGTGTCCCCCACCCGCCTCACCGAGCAGTTCCGGGGGGCCGAGGCCTGGAACTCGGGGCTGGAGAGGATGGCTGGGGCGCTGGGCTCGGCCACGGACACCAGGAAGGAGCCTGGGGAGACAGCAGGCGTGAGCCGGGGTGGCCGGGGTGCTGTGGCCGAGCGTGGCCCGGGTGGCAGATGGGGTCCCCGGGGGGCCTCACCCTGTGCGCTGTTCCGGCTGTGGTCACGGTGCGGCCAGGCGGGGTGCTGCAGGCCGCCCGCACTGCGGTTCCGGGCCCAGCCCTCTGAGTGGTTCCACAGGCCCAGGCCCCTCTCAAAATCGGTGGCCGTGTGGTCGTCTAGGGCGGGAAGCGGGGCTCCGGCTACCACGCGGGGCCTCTTCCCTGGGCCCCCCGCCTCCCCGGGCCTGCGCTGATGGCCTCAGCTCCAGGTGGACATGAGTTGCCTCACCCCCAGAAGGACCGTGCCAAGGGACAGCCCCCGCCCCTGGCCCCGCCAGCCCCGGCTCACTGCAGGTGGGCGTGTCCTCATCTGAACGGTCCCCGCAGTTGTCCTCTCCGTCGCACAGCTGGTGGGGCTCCACGCAGGCCTTGTTCTGGCAATGGTGATGCCCCAGGGGGCAGTGCGCCTGCGGGGCTAGGGTGGGGGAGGGTTAACCCATCACCCCACCCCAAGGCTCCGGGGCAGGGCAGTTGGGGAGAGGCTCAAGGCCGGAATGAGGGGACCACGGGCTCCTGCTAACCCCTCCCCCACCCAGGTGTGCGTTCGCGGCCTGGGGACCTTACTGGGCAGCCCACAGCTCCAGAAGGCCACGTCATCCAAGGCCACAGCACCCCTGCGGGTGGCGTTTCGGGTGGCAGAAAAGGTCACCTGAAGAGAGCGAGGTCCCTGGGATCTCAGGCAGAGCTCAGACCCTCCCCGCTGCCCCCACTATCGGGACCGTCCCCGTCTCACCCTGAAGTCACCCTGGATGCGGCCGGTGGGCACCACCAGCTCCTGCCAGCCTGGGACCCAGGGCCCCGAGCTCTGCCACAGGGTCAGTGTCTCTGCACCGTGGGTCAGCTCCAGCCGCAGCTCGGCCACACCTGCAGTGGGGCGTCCCAGGCATCTCAGGCCCCGGGACCTCCCCCAGCCTGGTGGCCCCTGCCCCAGGGCCCCTGCCCGTCCCTTCCTGGGGGCGCCCTCCCGCCTCTGCGGCAGCTCCCCTTCCTTTCCCGGTCCCTCCCCTTGGGACCCGCACGCGGGGCGCACGGTCCTGGGCCAGCTCCCCTTCCTTTCCCGGTCCCTCCCCTTGGGACCCGCACGCGGGGCGCACGGTCCTGGGCCAGCTCCCCTTCCTTTCCCGGTCCCTCCCCTTGGGACCCGCACGCGGGGCGCACGGTCCTGGGCCCGCACCTCCAGAGGCCACGTGGTACCAGAGGCTCAGCTCGCAGGAGGGGGCTGCCTCGTGCAGGGTGGGGGAGCGCAGCGCTGCGGTGGCTGCCTGTCTCCCACGGTGTGTGCCAGCAGCCGCGTACCAGCCTGGCCGGGCCAAGAGGTCAGGAGACCGGGCGGGAAGCACAGAGGGGAGGGCTGGTGTGGAGACCCGCCCAGGCCTCACCGAGGTCAGTGCCCAGAGTGTGGTCCGAGCGCGGCCCTGGACCCTCCGGCGCGGCCCCTGCCCTGTCTCGGAGCCAGCTGTAGCCTGAGGTGCTGATGTCCCGCCAGCCACAGGAGTCCTGCTCGAAGTCGCAGGCGAAGGGGGCGCCCAGGGTGGGTGAGGCCCCGTGGTAACCTGGAGGGCAGGTGGTCAGGTGGGGTGCCTGCAAGCGCCGGCCCCGCCCGCTCCCTGCCCGGCCCCGGCTCACCGCACTGGGCCTCGTCAGGGCAGCCCCTGCAGTCACACACGAAGTTGCACACGGCCTCGCGGGGGGCTCTGCAGCGGCTGGGGACCCAGGCCCAGCCTGGGGACCTTGCTGCCAGCAGAGAGACAGCCAGGTGGCCTGGGGTAGGGAGACCCCACATCCCAGTTTGCCTGGGACTGTTCCATGGCCCAGAAACTGCTCAGACTCGGGCATCCCAGGACATAGGTCACCCTGCTTTGGGGTCCAGGCCAGGAAGTCATGCAGGGAGGGGGCTGGGTCTGTGTCTGGGGGCCTGGAACCCAGAGAACTGCCACCTGGGGGGTCCCTGTCAGGGCCAAGCAGAGAATGACTGAACCTGGAGAGGCTGGCTGCGTGTCAGGATGGGGGGTGGTGCGTGGGCGAGCGAGGGACCAAGGACCCCTGATGTGGGACACTCCCTGGGGAAGAGAACAGGAGCCCAGCAAGAAACCGGAGGGGCTGCCAGCAGGGAGCCCCCTCAAGGGGATGCATCAACGGGTGGCCCAGGCCCCCCAAAGCTCTGTCCAGGTCAAGAGTGGCTGACTACGATCTGCTTGCAGGGCCCTCTCACCTTGGAGCCCAGGTGGAGACTGAGGCCAGGGAGAGCAGCACGCTTCCCCGGCGGGGCCATCCCCAGGACCCCAAGGCCTCGCCTGCGTCCCCCACCGCAGGCCGTCCAGGGCCTGCAGCCCTCCTTCTCTGTAGGCCCAGCACCCGAGCCCCCGGACATTGCTGCTTCGGGAACCAGGCCCGACGACTCACCCAGGAGCAGGACCAAGGCGGGCAGGAGGTGGCCGGGCAGAGACATGGTCAGGCCAGAGGGAGGGAGACCAAGGGGCAGCGTGTACACCGGCCAGCCTGGTGCGGACTCTGCCTGGTTCTCAGCCCGAGGCCCCACAGGCTGACTCTACTTTAATTGGAGAGCGGGGCTCAGCCCCATCTGTACCTGCGGCCCCTCACCTGGCCCCGCCCTGCGCTGACAAGGACGGGCGCCCGGCTGTAAAAGCATCCAGGAGAGGGGCCCCTGGCCTAGGTGGGCTCCCACCTGCCTGGCTCCTTCAGGCCAAAGGTCAGGCTCCGACCATCATGCCCACTGCTGCCCAGCCCTGCCGGGTGGAGGCCCCACTGGAGACAGCACCGAGTGACACCGGCCTCGGCCGCTTCTCCTGGGGTCTGTCCCCACACCTGCTGGGAATTCAACTCAGCCTGGCCCAGGTTGCCAGTAGGAAACCAGCTTGTGCAAACCCCACACCCAGCCCCTGAGTTCCCCGCATGGGGAGGGGGCAGCCCCAACAACCCGGGACGTTGGCCTTCTCCGTAACTCAGCCTGTGGGTTCCTCTTCGCTTGCTCACTTACAAACGATGACCAGACTGTTCGTCAACAAGTGTCCTGAACAGTGTGGGCTGGACGCTGCCAGGCACAGAGTTCAGAGGAGCCTAGAGACTCTGGGGCTTGTGGCACCGACTCCTGTGGAGGACTTGGAGCCAGGCTCCACCCACAGTTTACTACCATGCGGCCTGGGGAGCTTGTCTCACCTGATCCTCAGTTTCCTCATCTTTATTTTAAAATTTATTTATTGGCCGCGTCAGGTCTTAGTTGCGGCACGTGGGATCTTTTGTTGTGGTGCGCGGGCTCAGTAGTTGCGGTGCGTGGGCTTAGCTGTCCTGCGGCACGTGGGATCTTAGTTCCCTAACCCCTGGTCGAACCCGCATTCCCTGCATTGCAAGACGGATTCTTAACCACTGGACCACCAGGGAAGTCTTTCGTTTTCACACGCAGTCGCAATGGCGCCTGCCTGGAGAGGCTCCCATGAGGGTGCTGGAGGCCCACAGGAGGCTGGCACAGCAGGACCACAGCCTCGGCGAGGGGCACCTCCGCTCCCCACAGCCCTGTGCGAGAGAAGGGTCCTGGGAGAGGGGCTCCCAGCTCCGAGTCTGAAGCCCTGCCTGTTTACTTGGAGCGGAGCCTGTGGCTGCGGCGCAGTGCTGTGGGACCTGACCTTGGAGTCAAGGGGTCGTAGACTGCCTGACTCGTGACCTCAGTTGGCAGCCGGCCAGGAGGGTGGTTGCTGGCGCCTGCCCTCCCCGCACACTGGGATGGGTCCCCACCTCGGCAGGCCCGAGGGACTCAGCCCTAGCTCCTTGCGTAAGGGCTCATCAGGCCTCCTCCCAGATGTCCTTGGGGATAGCAGGTGCGTGGAGAAGCAATCAGGCCATAAACGGGGGCATCAGCCCAGGGGCCCCCTTATCAGGCCCCAAAGGGCTGAGTGTGCACTGCCACTCCCTGGGCCCCCAGGGGTGGAGCGGGGTGAGGGGCAGCCAGGAGTGACCCGCTGCCCCCACTCTAGTCGGGGGTACAGAGAGGTGACCTAGGAACAAAGAAGCCAAGACACACAGCATTCAGGGACCAGCGGAGGTGACGATGCTTTTAATTCTCCCCAGAGAGGTAACCCCAGGCACCGAGGCCTAGCCAGGGTGGCAAAGCGCCAGGGGGTGCAGCCCAGCCTCTTGGGAGGCGGCCTGGAGAGCAGAGTTCCGAGTGGGCCTCAGTAGCCGTCGTCGGCCCAGGTGACCTCGTAGTCAGGGTACCTGGCTTTGATCTTCTCAGTGGAGATGGAGTGCTGGGCGCGACCGTAACCCTGAAGGGAGAAGGCAGCTCTCACAGCCCGGTCCTGGCTCTGGGCGCCCGGTCAGCAGGGACACCAGGGGACAGCTCGGGAGGGGGCTGTCATCCCCTCCGACCACCCCAGGGCGCTCTCCTGTGGAAGCGTGGCCACCAGGGTGAGCAGATCTTGAGGGAGGTTCCTCTAGCTGGAGGCCCAGACCCCTGTAGGTGCCCCCGTGTATCTGCTGGTAGCTTGGTGAAGGGAGGGGCAGGGGCCTCTCAGTTTCACCCCAGCACTGATGGCCTCAAAGCACTAAAGGATGACAGCCAGTCAGGCCTTTTGGACCAGGAACAGCACGCAGCCCGCCAGAGCAGAGGAGCAGGGGGTGGCTCCCTCCCACCCTGTGTGTTTCTTGTGTCATGCCACATGAGAAATGGGGAGCCTACAGGCCCTGGATGGAGGGTTCTGCCGCTGAGAAGGGCCGGAAAACTCTGAGCACCCCAGGTCAGGCAGCTTGGAGGGCCAGGTCTCCCCAAGCTAGGACTGGGGCCCTCGGCCCACCCAGGCCCGAGGCTGTGGGCTCACCATGGAGTAGCCGTACACGTGGATCTTCTTGTCCTGGCTCTGGTGGGAGATGCGCCCGCCCCCCAGGCACTCGCAGTCATAGCCTTTCTTCTGCATCTCGGCTGATACCTTGTCGTAGATGTCCGCTGGGATAGGAAGGGGGGCTCAGCACGAGCCCTGGCTGCCCTTGGAGGCTGAAGGGGTCTGAAGCCTCGCTCTGAGCAGCTCCCTCCCCAGGAGAGGAGACCCTCTGGGACGGGATGAAAGGCAGGAGGGGGTGCACCCAGGCAGGGGCGCTGGGACTAGGAGGGAGGAGTCGGGCCATGGCAGCTCCTTGTCTCCAGGACCATCTGGATACTCCAGACTCTGGGTACTCCACGCTCCTCTGGGCCAGCCAGAGATGAAACCGGGAACAGGATCACCTCCCACTACGCCCCTCGGCCCCGCCCACAGCCGTGGCTAGTCCCGCCCACAGACGCCGGAGACCCCGCCCACAGACGCCGGAGACCCCCGCCCCCTGGCCCTCCGCCCCGCCCTCACCGTGGTACTCAGCCCACTTGTAGCCACGCACGATCTCTTTGCTCTCCCCGGCCGGGGCCCCGGAGGGCGGCACCGCGTGGACTCGAATCAGCACATACTTGAAGACGCCGTCGGAGTCGATGTCCACGTCGGGGATCTGGGGGAGGTCCGCCGCCGTCATGTTCCCGGAGCGCGCTCACCCCCTGCGGCCCGCGGCCCTTCCCCCACGCGACCCAGGGCTGCGCCAACAGTGCGGGAGGCGGGGCCTGGGAGCCCCTGACCAATCCCGCGGGGTCATGCTGCCCGAGCCTAGTGCCTCAGCCAACCACGCGGCCAACCCGCGGCACAGACTGGCCAATCGCGATCCAGCTCCTTGCAGCCTGGACACCACGCCGGCTCCGCTTAAAGAGGAACTTGGAACCGGGAGTAGGTGGTGACTCAATCCAGCCCACGGAAAAGTTCCTTTCCAGGGGGCTCGGGGGTGGGGGGGCGGGGTGACAGGCCCCTTTGGTGGGGGTTAGGAGGCCCATGAGGCCCAAGGGACGCGCGCCGGCCCTGACCCCCTCCCCCACCGTGACCGAAGGCCTCCCTCCCCCACACCGCTCCCGCTGTCCGCTCCCACTGTCCCTTGGCTTCCCTCCGGGTTTCCCCCCCTGTGCCCGAGGGCCTCCCTCCCCCGTTCCCCACCGAGTCCGAGGGCCTCTCTCTCCTGCTTCCCACCCCGCGTTGCTCCATGGTGTCCCACCCCGGTTTCCGAAGGCCGTTCCCCCCACGCCTCCGAAAGTCACCGTCCCGCGTGCTACCCACTGCCCCGCACAAAAAATGAGGCAGCAATGGCTACATTCGAGTTTTATTTTCCTTGGTTCGAAAGCGCTCGCCCTCTGGAAATAATCCCGGTCCAGGGTCCTTCCTGGAGGGCCGGCCCTCAGGCGTGGGGCAGAAGGCGGAGGCACCCGGGCGGGGGGCGCGGCGGCCAGTTTGGGAGGCCGCGAAGGCGGGTGGGGCAAGCGGGGCGCGTGGCCGGTGCAAATGCGCGGAGCCGAGGCAGGCGCACAGGCATTTAGGGGAGGGAGGAATGAGGGGAGATGGGCGCGGGTGCACGGTCAGGGGCGAGGGCCGGGAAGAGAGGCGGGGGTTGGGGGGGGGTCCACAATGGGCCCCCAGGAGGGCCCCACCTGGCCCCAGTGGGGGGTGGGGGCTACAGGAGGGCTCTTCCGGGCTCCCGGCCTCACCCCCTCTCCAGGTCACTCGCCATCCTTGGAGCCCGGGCCAGGGCCAGCGGGCACCCCGGGGGAGGGCGGGGAACGAAGGACACTCGAGCGTGCGCTCCCGAGGGCCGGAGCCGGGCCCCCTGGCCGCACCACAGGGCACGGCTAGAGCGAGCGCTCGGGGGCATTTGTTTAATCGCGCCCCCACCCCTCCGGTGGACCACCGCCCTGGCGAACCTGCTCCCATCCACGCTTTCCCCACCCTGCTCCAAACTGGGAACGCCCCTCTTCTTTGATCCTCCCTGCGCGACGGCCTCCTCGGCCCCTCCCGCAAATCCATCCTGTGTACCTGCTTCCTGCCTCCCTATGTGGTTAGGGCCTGCGCTGCCGTTTGCACCCCGGGTCTGCCCTGGCACACGCCTAGGGCCATCCTGTCGGGTGACGGCAGGCAGCCCGACTCACGCCCAGCCAGGTCTCAGGTCTGGCCAGCGCCCCTACCCATACGTCCTCTCTGCTTCCCCCGCCCAGGACTCCCTTCCCTCTGGCTGGGTGTCTTGCGCCTTGGCTGAGGACCCCCGAGTACCCCTTCACTGCTGCTTGCCCAACCCTTGCAGCAGGGCGGGCAGCGCCGTCAGTTTGCCAAGGTCCGGCACAGCAGGGGCGGGGGCCGGCGGAGACGCCACGCGCAGGTCCCCGCCGGCCCTGCCCATCAGGCCAGGACGTGCTTGGGATGCGGACACACCGAGGCCAATCAGGGTGTCCTCTAGAGAGGAAAGGCCTCTGAGCAGGACGCATCCCAGACCACAGGAGGCGGGTGGGGAGGGTGTTTAAAGGGACGGGACTAGGCTTTGGTCGACTCGGGCTCCTGGACCAGGGCGAGCCGGGGTTGGAGAGGTTCCAGGGAGGCCCTGCAGACGGACAGGGGTCGGACGAACCGGATATGCGCGGTGGGATCTGCAGCAGTGACCCCTCTGCGTAAAGGCAGGGCGGGCTGTTCCTCAGACCCACCCCGCCTCCCAGCGGGGAGCACCAAGCGGCCGAGGACCGGCCTCTGGAGACGCCCGACGGCGAGCTGGGGGAGAGGGAGCTGGGCGGGACTGGTCTGGGGGTGGGGGGGAAGGGGGTTCGCAGGAAGGCGGAGGGAAAGGCGGAGCCTGTGGAGAATGCAATGGGGCGGAGCTTTTGGCGAGCTGGGCGGGGACTGGTGAGCTCGGGGCGGGGCCTGAGTGGACTGGGCGGGCCCCGGGCGCGCCCCCGCGGCTCACATAATGTCATCCAACAGGTTGGCACTGGCCACCCAGTCTAGCGCGCGTGGCTCGGAGGCGGCCATGATCATGCACATGAAGGGGCGGCCTGTGCGCCGGTCCGTGGGGTAGATGGTGGTGGGTGTGAAGCGCCGGTTGGCTTCGACGAACTCGCAGAGCTGCTCGTAGACGCGCGGGAACTCGTGGCGTAGGAAGACGCCGCGCAGCCGCAGCTCTCGCTGGATGTGGATGAAGGCCACCTCGCGTGCTCGCCGGCCCGCCTCGCCGTCCTGGTCCAGGCCCGCGGTGCCGGGCGGCGGCGTCAGGATCAACGTCTCCATGTCGGGTTCGCGGCCCCGTGCCGGGGGCGGCCGTGCCGGGCTGCCGGCCGCCAGAGCCACTTTGGCGAACTTGCGCACCGTGGGTCCAGGGCTGCGCGGCGCGGGAGCTGGCCTGGCAGGGGCGCCGGGTAGCGCAGCGCCGGGGCCCACGGCCACGGATACGCTGAGCAGGAAGCACTCCGCCGGCTCGTAGAGGCGCCCGGCGGCCGCCAGCTCCCGAGCATAGCTGCCCAGTGGCGCCGCGTGTGTGGCCAGCTCGCGCAGCGACAGGTAGGTGGGCGACAGCAGCAGCCCCTCGAGGCCGAAGCGCAGGAAGTTGTCTGCGGAGCCGGGACTCGGGAAGCCCAGGAAGAGCACGCCGCGGCCGCGCGACAAGAAGCCGACGCGCGCGATGCGCGAGAAGGCGCGGTGCACTGGGCCGCTGTCGCGGCAGAACTGCAACACGTGGCGGCACACGCTGCCCACGCGGCCGTACACGCAGCGCGCCTTGTGCGCGCCCCAGTCCTCGCGGCGGCAGAGGCGCGAGCAGTAGTAGGTGTAGCAGCTGTGGCAGGACTTGAAGTAGAGGCAGGCGTTGAACATGGTCTCGGTGCGCCCGCAGCGCACGTTGGAGCACGTCATCAGGTCGTCCTCGTCGGCGCTGGGCTCGGGGGACGCGTCGGCCGCCTGCCCCGGGCCCGCGGGCTCCTCAGCGCTGCCGGCAGACAGGGGAGGCGAGCGCGGCGCCCGCGTCGGGACCCCGGCGCCCGAGGACCGCGAGTCTAGCAGGCGCCGCAGCTGGCGGCCCAGGCCGTCGGACGCGGGCTCGGGCGCTTGGCCGGCTGGAGGCCGCGAGTCGATGACCAGGTCAGTGATGAGCTCGTCCAGCTGTTCGAGGCTGCGCTGGCGGCCAGAGGCGGGGCCGTCGGGGGCGGCGGGCGGAGGCGGCCGCGGGCGGCTCCCCGGCAGCTCCCAGCTCCTGGCGCTCGGGCGCTCAGCCGCGCGCAGGTCGTTGTCGGTGATGGTGATCTCCGGCGTGACGTACCAGTTTCGGGCCAGGCCCTCGCCCATACGGCCCTTCTCCGACAGCGACGTCTCGGACAGCGACAGCGCCGCGTAGCGTCTGGGCGAGGTGGACAGGTTCACTATGACGGGCGGGCGCCGGCCTTCGGGGGATGTGCCCCGCGGGTCCTGTGCCTCGCGCCCCAGCAGGTTCTCGTAGCTACGGCCGCGGCCCAGTGGGTCTTCGCGGCGCGGCGCGGGCGCCAGGATGTTGTCCCAGGAGCGCGAGTAGTGGCGGCTGTCGGTCGCTAGCCGGGGTGGGCTGGTGCCGGTGCCGCCGTGCCACGAGGCGAGCAACGGGCCGGGGTCCGGGGGAGGCGCCACCTGCAGGGTGCGGTAAGGCCTCGGGCCCCAGTCGCCCCAGGCCGGGCTGCCGCGCGGGTGTGGGTAAGTCCGCGTCAGGGCGTCTCGACTGCGGTACCGCCCGAAGTCCTCAGTGTAAAAGGGGCGGGCGGCGGGGTGAGCCCGGGGCTCCTCGGGGGCGTAGCGGGGGCCGCAGGGCGGGCCGTAGGCTCGCGGGGCCTCCCCGTAGTAGGAACGGGAGGGTGGTTCTTGGACGGGGAAGGTGCGAACTTCCCCCGCATAGTAGACGCCCCCGCGTCTTGGACTGGGCCCGGGTGGCTCTTCGGACAGAAAGGGCCTGGGGTAGTAGCTGTCGAAGGGCGGTCCAGGGCTGGCCATGAAGCCACCGGGGTGGCCCTCGGGTTCCTCGGTGTAGAAGAATTGGGTGGGGCCCGGCGGGGTGGTGAAGGGCAGACTCCGGCGCTCCGCGTGGTCCCGGGACCCGGGAAGCGGCCCATCGCAGTACAGCGCCCGGGGGTCGGCGCAGTACGAGTCACTGGGGGTGGGGGTGAGCGAGAGCCCCACGTGGCGAGGCCCGGGCACCGTGAGGCCGTGGAGCTGCGGGGCGGCGCGGGGCCAGGGAGCGGTCTCGGTCGGCCCGCAGGGTCTCGAGCCCCGGGCGGCATGCTGCAGCACCGCGTCGTCGGGCTTGACGTCCAGGCGGCAGCGGACGTGGGGGGCCGGCCCCGCGGGTGGCTCGGCCGGCGCACAGCGGTTGGCGGCGGCGCACAGGGGCGCCATGCGGCCCGGGCCGCCCCGCTGAGGCTGCAGCTTGATGGGGTGCAGCTCGTTGGCGAGCGCGCGCAGCGCGGGGTACGCGGGCTCCCGGCGGGGCGATGCGTCGGCCGGCGCCGCCCGCTGGGCCTCCCGGCCTCGGCGCGGCGGCACAGGCGGTGAGGCGGGCGCGGCCGCCAGGCCCGGGGCCGCACGGGGTGCGCTCTTCGAGCGGGCGCGGCGCCGGGGCTCGCCGTCGCGGGATCGGGCGCGCGGCGCGGCGGGCTCCGGAGGCGGCGGCTCCGGACGGGCCTCCATGGCCTCCCCGTCCAGTGTCTCCAGGAAATCGAAACTGCGGCAGTGGCGCTTGTTGAAAGGCGCGGGCGCAGCAGGCCGGGCCATTGGGCGCTCACATGGCGGGGGCCTCGACACGGGCCCCGGGGCCGCCACCTTGATGTCCTGGTACACGGTCGACACCAGCAGGTCCGGCGGGTCCGTGCGGGTCATCTTAAAAGAGGTCTCCAGGCTGCAGCTCACTCGGCCTTTCGGGGCTTTCGCCCTGAGGGGAGACGCGGGTCAGGGCAGCCCCTCTGTAGCCCAGGCCCTGCTAACCCCCAGCGCTGGCCCGGCTTACCTGGGGCACAGTGGGCGGGGCAGCCCTGGCCGCGGGCCTTGGCCGAGGCCGCAGGCACTTGCTCCATGCTGGCGTCAGAAGCACCTGCAGGGGGAACCCAGCTGTCCAGCCACGCAGGTCCTGCCCCCTCATCCAGACCATCCTTTCTGGGCCACTTTCTGTTGGGATGAGGCGGGTCAGCCAGAACGGGGATGTCATTGCAGTGGTTCCCGAACGTCTGCGCCCACTAGTGACCACTGGGCAGGCTTGGGTAGACCCCTTTCCTGGGACAGGCCAGCAGCGGGGTAGGAAGAGTGGGGGTGTGATCCCAGGACCACCACCGTGGTGCCCACTGCTGGAGCAACTGTGTACTCATTTGGGGCCTTCACAGACTTCTTTATAGATGTTGGCTCCACAGAGCAGGTGGCTGAAGCCCCTTCCTTAAGACCCAGTGCAGAGCGAGCCCTCCACTGCTGCAGTCTGAGGTCCCGACCCCAGCCTTAAGCAGCTCCGCTCACAGTCACCTGAGCCTCCCGCCCCACCTGCTGGCTAGGCTGGACGTGCAGTCCTCCCCCAGCGCTGTGTCAGGCCCCAGGTCCTGAAGTGGCCCCATCGGGTCCAGGCATGGCATCTCGGCTCGTGGACTTGCCGGCCCCACCCTCAACTCTCCGTGTGGCCCAGGCCAGAGTAATGCTTCCAAAGATCATAGTGGACCCTAAAGCTCCCTTTCCTTTGCAGAAACATCCTCTGACTCTCCCTCATCTTGGGGTGGCAAAACCCACTAAGATCTTTGGGGCTGTCGTGAAAAGCCCAGGAGAGCGACCCCCCATCTTTGCAGTGAGTGCATTGCAGCCGGAAACCGGGCCCTGGTTGCAGGACCACGTGGGGGCTTGTGAGCCAGGAGCTCAAGGCTGCCCCTGGGTCCCTGAGCAAAGCACCAGGCCAGGAGGCTGCCAGCCGGGGAAGCAGGGCAGTGGGTGGGTAAAGCCCCCGCCGCCCCCGATTCTCAGGCAGGCCCTCCCCACAGCAGCTCTGGAAGGCTCCATGGAAACCTGAGGTTCCATGCCCCCGCATGCAGGCTGAGCTGGGGTCCAGCCCTCTGTACCAGGCTCACGTTCAGACCTGAGCCACCGGCTTCACTGGGTACCCAGAGCCTGGACAGGCTGGGAGGAGCTCAGTGGTACAGGGACCCACTTCCTCACACAGTCTGGGGGAGCACGCTCCAGGGTGAGCTGGGGAAAGCGGGGAGCTGGGTCCTCACCTGGTAGGACCTCTGGTCTGGTTGACCCTCTGTGTCCCAGGTGTGCCAGGGGCTTCCTGCCGGCAGGGCTGCCCTCCTGGGTCAAGGCCACCCGGGCCCAGTGCCTGCCCCCCATCTCAGCCTCAGGCGCACCCCAACTGCCCCTGGTTTGCAGGACCACCCCTTCCCACTCCCTTCCATCTTAAAGCTAGGCCGGAATTGGGGGCTGGATGACGGGGCGTGAGGCTCCGCCCCAGGGAGGTGACAGCCCGGCCTTAGTGCTGCTGTGATGAGCTAGACTGGGCGACACCCCTGCCCGTGGGGATGGGATAGTCCGCCCTCGCCGGGGTCCTAGGCCTAATGAGCCCGGCGGGTGGCCTCCCCGCCAAGCAGCCCGGCCCCTGCCCGGAGCGCCCGGGTGGGGACCGGCGTCCTCCAGGGGCGGCACCCCCATCCTTGCGGGTGCCGCACCTGCGAAAGACCCGCGGGGCAGCGGCCTCGACCCCTTACCTGGGCGGTGCTCCCCCACCTTGCCCGGTGGGCTGCGCAGGCCCGGCGAGCTCTGCTGTCCCCCGCACTGCCGCCGCGTCCCCGGCACCAGCAGAAGCTTCCAGGCAGCGGCGCGAGGCCGCCGGGCCGCTCAGTGCTGCCCCCGATGGCGGCTGGCAGGACTGCACTTAAAGGGGCCGCGCCGTGGGCCTGGGACGCGTGTGCCCTGCTGGCTCCAGGTTGGGGCTGTGGCTGGGCGTGGGGTGACGGGCTCTCTGCAGCCTCAAGGGCAGGCCTGGGGTCTAACTAGGGGACCCGGGTCCAGGGAGCACCTGGCCGGTCCTGCCAGCCCCCATCTCCAGGACACCTGCCCAAGGGCAGCTGGTGGCCTGGCAGGCCTTGGAGCGGAAGCCTGGAGGAGGCCCAAGCCCTGGCCCACACAGCGGACAGCTCCCGGAACTCACGCCTCGGTTCAGTCCGGGCAGGAGCAGATGGGCGGCTCCCCGCCCTGCTGGCCTCTGTGCTGCGGTGCTGGAGGTGCCAAGCCCTCCCCAGGTACCTGGGGCCAGATGGGCACCACCTGAGTGCCCGCAGCCTCCTGTTCCCAGGGTCCAGCTTCCCCAGGCGAAGGCACGCTCTCGCGCTCCCCGCCTCCAATGTCCAGAGGCTGCCGCTGCCCTGGGCAGCTCTGCACACCCATGAACTGCATGGTGACATCCTCCCTCCAGGCCCCTCCCACACAAGATGCTGAGCAGGAAATATTCTAGCTTGGCAGAGGGGCAGGCCACCGATGCCCTTGGCCCCGAAGGCCGGGACCTGCCACACTGTGGGTCCATTAGCTGAGGGGCCCTGGGCAAGCTTCAGGTCAGTGTGGTCCCTGCGTTAGCGGGTACTACAGGGACAGTCGACCTCACAAACTCTGGGCTAAAGGGAGCCCCTAAGGTATCTGGGGCCCAGCCCCCAACACCTGCCCAGTGACCGATGGCCCGCTGCCTCCTGGGTGCGAAGCTCTCTAGGCACAGGAACTGGGGAGGGGGAGGCCCGGCCACCAGGCCCCGCTACCGCCTGCAAAGGACTAGCCTGCATGCCCCCCGAGGGAGCAGTTCTCAGGGCACCTGTGGGGGTGGGGGCGGGGCAGGGCCCTGCTGACAGCTGGCAGGGAGCGGCCTGTGGGGTTGGGGTTGGGTGTCAGGTGGGAGCAGGGACACACAGCTGCCCTCAGAGGGCTGGACCGGGCACACAGGATGGTGGCCGTGCTGGTCCCACCTGGATAGGGCATGGCACGCGTAGGGCTGGGCCTGCTTGAGGCTTCCTACCCCCAAAGGCAGTCATCTCTCAGGGAAAAAGGGCTCTGTGGCCTGAAGGTAGGGAGCTCAGGAACTTCCTGCCCACCCACGCCGACCGGGGGCTGGGGGGTGGTGGACCCGTCCCAGTTGGGCAGGAGCCCCGCAGCAGGAGCCGCATACACAGATGCGCAGTAAGACAGGAGAGCTTTATGGTCCGAGTGGTGTGGAAGGACAGCGAAAGGACACGAGTGTTGAGGGCCTCCCCGCTGGGCCTGCGCACGCCCGAGCTCAGGTGCAGGTGCAGAGCCGGTCGCTGTGCCTGGGAAGAGCTGCCCCCAGAGAGGCGCCAGCGCTGCCTGCCCTCTGCGCACAGGTGCCCCGAGGGTCTGGGGGCCGGAGGTCTGCGGCGCCGGCGCAGCCGAAGCGGAGGCCGCTGCGTGCAGCGGGCCTGGGTGAGTGCGTGCGGCGGGCTGAGGGCAAGCAGGGCGCCGGGCAGGCGACGGGAACAGCGCCCCACCCCTGCCAACAGCCTCCGGGCTTCCTCGGCCTCAGTCCCATCCCTGAGAAGCGCTGGGGGCCGGCTGCCCACAGAGCCTGCTGCCCCTCCCCGCAGGGCAGGCCCAGCGCCCCCAGCACACGCGGAGTGCCCTGCGGTCTGTGGCGGCCAGGCCTAGAGCTCCTCGTAATCGCCGCCCCCGCGGAGGTGGCCGCCCGGGGCCCCGCCCCCCAGGAAGGCCTCCAGCTCGTGGACCGCAGTCCTCTCCGGGCCCCGCCGCCGCCGCCGCTCCTCCCGGCCCTTGTCCTCCGCCTGGTCCCTGCTCTTCTTACGCCTGCTCTTCTTCTTCGCGGCCTTCTCTTCCTCCTGGAGAGGCGGGTGCAGCGTCAGCCGGGGGCTGGGAGAGCAGGGCCCGCCCTGGGGCCCACGCTGCCCAGCGGCACCCCGGGAGGGCTCAGGGAGCGTGTGTACCTCTCTGCTCTTCTTCTTTTTCTTTTTCTTCTCCTTCGAGGGAGGCTTGCCCTCCTTATCTGCACGGATAAGATGCAGTGTCAGCTCCCCGTGGACCAGAGGCCAGGCCCTCCCCGGGCCTCCCGGACTGGTGTGAGCCTGGGAGTGGGTGGGTCCAGCAGAGGCCCTGAGCCGGGGTCCCAGTGTGAGCACAGCCCAGAGTGAACACCCAGCACCTCAAGCCTCTGCCCTGCGTCTGGGTGGGGCCCTGGCTACAAAGGCAACAGGAGCCACTCCTGTGGACGGGCCGACACTTCAGCACCAGGACAGGCCCGGGAAGGTCCTTTCCTCTCCACTTTGGGGACGAGGCAGTTCCAGGACCGGCCCAGGTGACGCTGCTGGGCTCGAGCTGCCCAGGGTGGGGGCTGGGGATGGGGCAGGGAGCCGTGGAGCTGGCCAGGGTCGTCATGGAGCACGGGGGCTCAGCAGCCTAGAGACCATGCCAGCTTTTTCCACGGAGGGCCAGCAATGCAGGGCCGGACGGAGGGTCCAGAAGAGCTCGCAGCAGCGCTGCCCACGCCGCCAAATGCCTCCTGCGTGGCCACTCGGTCAGATGCCTCAGCTGCCCATCCTTCCAGCCTGGTCCTGGCCTGAAAGCCTGGGATGTCGTCACAACACAGCTGGACCCCGAGCAGGACAGAGAAAGAAGGGACTGGGCTTCCGGCCCCACGGGACGGCCTCGCTGCTTGCGCCCCTGTGCTCCTGACCTTGCTCCTGTGCTCTGGGGCCCCCAGGCTCAAAGGCACAGGTGAGGGGGTCAGAAACATGGCCCCTGGCTGGGACACAGTACAAGTCACCAGTGCCGACGCAGCTGGATGGGGAGGGAGGGGCAGGCGTGTCGCCCCGCGGCTACCTTCCTCGCTGCTCTCCTTGCGGCCCGTGTCCTCCAGCCCCAACCCGAAGAGATCCGAGTCGTTCTTCAGTCTGAAGGAGGGGGCGGGGGGTTTGGGGGGCGGAGGTGGCTGGACAGGGCCGGCTTCCTCGTCCGTCACGTCCGAGAGGTCCTCTCGCACCGGGAACTCACCCTGGAGAAGGAGCGGGCAGGTGGGCGGCCGAGCCCCTCCCTGGTTCCCTGTCACGTGACTCCGTAAGGAGGCTCCTGCACCGGCCCCGCACCATGGGCTCACCCAGAGTGACGACGGCCCGAGCGGGGCAGCCGTGACGCCAAGGTCCCCCACCACATCCTCCCCAGAACAGGGGCAGCCTGGGCCTGGCACACGCAGCCCCCTGCGGGGCAGCCCTCCCGGCTCACCCAGGCTGCCCTGACTCACGCCCCACGAGACCCCCGCCACGTTCTCGTGCCTTCAGTGCCTTTCCGCCATTCCCCACCCACCACTCGCCCTGGACTCGGAGGCAGCGTGGGTGCCAAGGTCGGTCCTCACCGCTCTCCGCTGAGCATCTGAGTCACTCTCAAAGTCAGGGTCGTCCATGACGAAGGACAGCATCTGGGCGGCAATAGGCCCCTCGGGGTCACTCTCTGACGACACCTGCTTGTCCTCCCCCTCCTCCAGCCCCGGAGAGGAGCCCTCGGCGGGGCGCTTGGTGCTGCCTGGCCAGTGGGGCTCCGTGGCCCTGGGAGCTGCATCCTGGTGTGGCCTCGAGGCCTTCGTGGAGGAACTGCAGGACACACAGGAGGGTCACGGAGCCTGAGGCTGCCCTCCCCACCAGGACACCCCTTCCCTCCCACCCCCAACATACCGTTTGGTCCCTGGTTCAGAGCACTTCTGGGGGACCAGGACGGTAGCCTCGTGGCGCCCTGCCGCCTCCTCTTCTTCCTCCTCGCTGGACAGAGTGATGTGCTCCCTGGGGATGGGGCCCGTGGGTGGCAGGGGCCTGTTAGGCGGCTTATCTTCAAGGTCCACGTCGTCCTGGAAACCCGCCACCATTGGGTTCCCTCCTGGGGCCTCCCCATCACTGCAAAGGACAGGCAGGGCAGTCAGAGGTCACGAGGGGGGGTACGGAGCGCCCACCCTGATCTCCAGGCCCCTCTGTGCCAGGCAAGGGCCCTGACGGCGGGGTTGTCCACCCTTGCGTGGACGCAGCAAAGGGGGACCCACTTCGAGGGTGGCCTTGGGGGCTGTTCTGTGTAGGGGACCCACCACGTTGCAGCAGAGCTGTGGCAGAGGCCGACAGGAGAGCAGGCGTGAGGTGGGCTGAGAAGAGGACAGGGACGCCCCCGTGCGGCGGGGAGCCACGGCGGGGCCCGCGGGGGGACATCTGAGGCGGGTGCCCTCCCGGGGGGTGGCGGGGTGAGGGGTGTGGGGCCCAGGGTGATGGGGGGCTCAGTGATGCCGGGCCCCTGCCTTGGCAGGAGCACAGTGCTGGCTTCGGTCTGGTATTTTGCACTTTGGGACACACGGTGACGGTGGAGGTGGAGGTGGGTCTCACTCGGGCTCACACCGGGAAGGGAGAGTGTGCGCCGGGCCTTGAGCCTCCCCCGTGCGGCCCTGACCGGCCACCCCCTGGGGGAGAAGCTGACAGCGGCTCTTTGGCCCCAGGGTTCCTCCTTCCACCGGCCAATGCTCTCAAGTGGCATCAGCCCGAGGAGGTCGCTGACAGGAAGATGCCGCCGACAGGCGGGTCACCGGCAGTCGGGGACCCCTGCTCCCTCCCTGCAGGTGTGAGGCTGCCCTTCCCTCAGCTCCTCAGGCCCAGCTCTGCTTTTGTCCCCGGCGCCCAGATGCAGGCGGGGTGCCTGTCCCCTCCGCCCGCCCAGTGCCAGGGTGGCAGCAGAGTCCACACCTGACGGGCCGAGGGCCAAGGCTGAGGGCGGCAGCCGACACCCGCCTGCCTTCCAGGCCCGGCCCTAACCTGTCGCTGTCCTGCGGGGCCGTGGCTCCAACTTCCTTTTCATCCTTCGGGGGGGCTGCGTCCTCCAGGAAGCTGCGGTCAAGACTGTCGTCAGGAACAAAGTCCTCCACGTTCTGGACTCTTGCCGGGGCCTCTGAAGCTGGGGCCGGCTCTGTGGACAGCAGGCACCAACTCTTGCCCAGCGCCCAGCCCAGCCGGGTCCACCCCAGGCTGGGCCACAAGCGGGATGCCGTGTGGCTAGGCTGTGGGGCTGCCTGCCCCGCAGGAAGAAGGGGGACCCCGTCCTGGTCGGCAAGGGCTCCCGGGGCCAGCGAGACAGGGCTGCGCCCCGCTTGGGATGCCTGTGCCCACCTCCCGAGGGCTGCTCCTGGGGCCTACCTGGGGGTGAAGGGGCCACCTCGGCCGCCGGCGAGATCCCGAACAGCCGCGAGATGACGCTGCGCCGCGGGGGTGCGGCGGGGACCAGGGGCTGCGCAGGGGCTGGTGGCGCCTCCGAGGCGGAGGGGGGCCCCGGGCAAGCCGAGGGGGCCTGGAGGGGCGGCTGCGGAGCCGGCTGGGGCGTGCCGGGGCTGGAGCTCGCCGTGGGCACTGCGCTCAGAGGCACCACAGGAGACGGGGCGCCCGAGGACGGACTCTGCCCGTTGGTGGCCAGCGGGGACGCGTGGCCACGGCTGCGTGCCTCCATCATCTCGAGGAAGCTGCGGGCAAACAGGGCGAGGAGTGAGAAAGGCACCTCCCCGCGCCTCTTGCTCTCAGGCTCCTCAGGGGCTGCTGCTGCTGTGCCGGTGGTGACGGGGTGTCCCCGCGCTCAGGCTCAGAGCCCCCACCTGCCTTTCCAGGAGGTTTCCCAGCGCGGGCTGGTGGCAAACACTGACAGCGCCCCCAGGGCGGGGGGGTGACAGGTGGGGACACCAACGCTGGCTGGGAGTCTCTTCTCGCAAGGGGAAGGGTGCGTGCGTGTGTGCCTGTGTTTGTGCGCGTGCACGTGTGCGGACAGGCAGGCTTTGCTGTGCCCCCGCCCTATGCCCCCCGACCCTGTTTCTAGGACCCACCTACAGGGATAGGCTGCAAGCCTCCCAGATAGGGAGGAGCCTAGACCCGGGTGGCCTGGGCCCGACCGTCCCACTGGCTGAGGACCCTGGTGTCACCTAGGCCTGTAGCAGGGCCCTCCTCCCGTGGGGTGGGCTTTCAAACAGAAGGTGTGGAATGGAGAGCCGGCCTGTGCTTGTGGGCCGGGGTCCCGGGGGCCTGGGGTGTCTGGGCCGGCCGCCCTCACCTCTAGGTTGGTATTTGGGGGAGGGGGTGGGGGGTGGGAGGAAGGACGGGCAAGGCACTGGGTCCTGGCGCAGGCCGGGAGCGGGATCCGCCCCAGACCTCGTCCGGTCCCCCGGCTGCTCAGGGGAGGTCACGGGGACACCACTGCCGAGCCCCCCCATGGCACCACCTTCTTCCAATGGCCTGGTCCCGGGGGCTGGCTGGGGACGGGCGCTGTGGGGAGGCTCCAGCTGCCACCTCCCCAGGGACCCTGTGCTTGGTGACGCCGGGCGCCCAAGCTCTCAGTCAGAGGACACCTTGCAGGAGCTGGTCAGCCCCAGGGTGGCGTCCACGGTGAGGCCGGCCTGGCAGCCGGAGCAGGTGCGAACACCTCCCCCCACCCTAGAATGACTCCTGCTTCTCCCCCTCTTGCTGTTCCAGAAGCAGCAGCTGGATCTTTCTCTGGGAGACCCAAAGGCCCTTCCTCGAGTCCATCTGGGGGAGCTGGGAGGCGCGAGGGTCCTGCCCGGGCCGCAGCCAGAGCCCGTGCTCCAGGCCGTGCGCGCAGGCGGGGAAGCAGCCTGCTTCCTACCCACCAGCCCCGACATTCGGATAATTCAACAAAACAAAGGAAGCACCTGTTTTTAGGGGTGGTTCAGGGTTAGGCCTTCCCCCACGAGCTGTGGAAGGCGGATGGGCCTGCTACCTGCTCTGGGTGCCCCAAGACCCTGCGAGGGCAGAGGAGGGCCTGCCTGGGGGCTGCTCCCCACCCGCTCGGCCGTCCTGCTGGAAGTGCCAGGACAACGCCCTTTCCTCCACTATCAAGGACCAGGAGATTTGGTTCCCACCCCACACGCCCTCCCAAGGTCAAGGAGCTCTCTCCACTGGCATCAATCTGGGAAACCTACGTCAAAACAGGGACGGGGCCTTGGCTGGAAAACGTCAGGGTGGCCGGTCTTGCCGGGGCCTGGGGTGGACACGTGGCCGGGTCAGTGGCTCCCCGTTCTGCGTGCCAGGTGGCCGACAGGTGGGCCGGTCTGGACAGAGGCAGGCTGGGGCCAGGCAGCTAGAGCGCCTACAGCCGCACCAGGCCTGCACGCCGTGTTCCCTCCACCCCCGCAAGGCAGGCAGCTGTTTGGGGGCAGCAGCTGCAGAAGCACCTCCGTGAACTGACGGCCACACTGTGTGCCCGTCACACCCGGTTAAAGCAGGCCAGGCCCTAAGTGCTCAGTGGGCAGGGGGCGGCAGGGCCCTGGTGTGTCCAACCTCACATCCTCAGGGTCAGGAGGAGCCCGCTATCTGCTTCCCAAGGAAGAGCCGAGAGCTGACAGCGCGGAGAGCACCACCCTCGCCCCCCTTCCCACGGGGCCTGGACCACATTCAAAGCTGAAATGACTCGATTTCTTTGAGCAACACAACTCCACGCGGACAGATCTACCCGGGTGGGTGGCACTCGTGCTGCGGCCCTGCCAAGTGCACCCTGAGCTCAGAGGGAGGCCTGGCCCACAGGGCACACGTGTCACCTGCCCGCAGAGCCCTGCCTGCAGGGTCTAAGCGCTGAGGGCAGCCGCGGCTGACATACATGTCGTAGTTCTGGTCCTCAGTCTCCTGCTGCACGGACAACTCCTCCAGCGTGGCATCGATGTCCAGCTGGTTCGTCTCCAGCTGCCGCAGCAGCGTCTCTCTCTACAGAGAGGAAGCAGACACCTGAGCTGGGACCGTCACTGCGGTGAGCCACCCCTTCCGCCTGGCGCCCCTCCCGGCTGGCCCTTGAGGGACAAGACCGCCTCAAGCGGAGTGCCTGGAGCCGGGAGCCCGCACGGCCTCGCCCGGGGGGCGTGACGCCTCGGCTGCTTTGCAGGCTCCAGGGGCAGAGGTCGTGACGTGAGCGAAACACCCAGAGAGACGGCGCCCTGTTCACGCGAGGTGCCCCGAGGTGTAAGAAGCCCCAGCACCTGCTGAAAACCACGCGCTTGCTGCCGGCCCCAGGCTCAGCGTCAGCAGCGGCTTCCAGCTTCCATCCTGCCCGATGCCACCCCCCCAACCCAGGCTGGGGGTGTTTTCCTGCGATTTGTGTGCACGTTTTACTTGGACAGAAAGTTAAAGGGACCCCTACAGGCGACGTGGATCAACACCCAGGATAGGGCGGCCGGCACGTCTGCAAGGTCTGGACACCCTGAAAATGCCCGCCGCCCTGGCCTGCAGAGGCCTTGTCTCTTCAAAAGGCGGCGAGAGAAAAGGAAAGACAGCCGCTCGCCTGAGTAAGTTCTACATCCTTTTGGAGAAAGAACAGAAGCCACTGTGGCTGCAAGGGCCACGGGTCAATGTCCCAGTGACAAGGCGTGTGGGTGGCACGTGTCCCCGCTATGTGATGAGCAGGGCAGTCACCTCTGGGGTCTCGCGCACAAAAGCCCATCACCCATCTGAGGTCAGACAGACCCTGAGCCAGGCACGTCTGAGGAACTGTCACAGCCCAGCGCAGCCGCGGAAGAGACCACTACGTGTGGCGTGGGCTGGGTGGGGCCCAGGACAGAGGGCCGGCAGGAGGTGCCGACAAAGCCTGGTTCTGTGGTCTTGATGGGAACACCGTGGAAACACGAGGCTGCAATCGGGGAACTGAACCGGGGCACGGGAACCCTCTGCGCTCTCTGCAAACCTACAACTGTTCCCAAATACGAGGGTCAATAACGCCAACTGCAAAGGGCTGCACAGCAGGGGGAGAAGGGCAGGGGCTTCTCGGGCCCATCCCGGCACCTGTCGCCAGAGAGGGGCCAGGTCCACCGCGGGGACACAGCGGCACGGCCACAGGGAGGATCCGAGGCGTCCTGATCTGGGTGCCAGGGCCGAGGGCACCTCCACAGCGAGGACGGACACACGGGGCCCCAGCAGGGGTCAGCGCAGAGGGTTGCAGCTCCCGGGAGGAACGTGTAAGGACACCCACGTTCTCCCGCAGCTGGGTCCGTGGTTCCAGAAAGGCCCAGGTCCCGGACCCCCCAGCAAGGGGAGGGGACAGGGCGGGCCATCCAGCGGCTGCCAGCACCCGCACGCGGCGTCCGAACTGATGGCCTCGCTCCAACCAGACCACCAAGCTGCCCGCCCGCTCGGGCCCCACCCCTGCGCCACAGCGGCCCTGGCAGATCCAAGCCCCACCCCCTGCACCCTGCCGGCAGGGCTCACCTGAAGCTGCAGGAATGGGATATTGAAGAACCTGTGCAGGTACTTGAGACCGAAGCTGTTCTTCATGGAGGACTCGGCGTAGCGGAAGTAAGAAGACCCTGGGGGCCTGTTCATCAAAAGCACGGAGACATGAGGGATGGTGGTGGCAGCGGGCAGCGTGGCGTGGCCCCTCTGGGCCGGGCCACCCTTGGCGCCAGCACCCCTTGCAGGGCTGAGTCGCCTCCTGTGGGTGACGGGCTCACAGTTGCCAGGCGGAGACCTGAAGTTCAGAGGGCTCTGCTTGGCCGGGCGCCCACCAGGGGATGCCTGCACCAGGAAGGTGCTGCCTGCCTGCCCCGGCAGGACCTCGACACACCATCCCCAGCACCCGGCCCCGGCCTCGGAGATGGAGGGAGGCTGCCCCCACCTGGCACCTGGGACTGCCAGCTGCCCACCCTCGGTCCTGCCCACCCACACCCCACCCTCCAGGTCCACGTCCCCGTCCCGGCGGGGCAGGGAAGCCAGGGGAGCTGGCGCACCTGGGGCCCCGGGGCCGTGCCGCTGGGTGGGCGGCCAGGGCTCGATGCGGAGGAGGGCGCGAGCGGGAGCGTCCCGGGCGGCCAGGCCGACCCGCAGCAGCCGCGCCCGCGGGCTGGCACCCACCTGTCCAGGTTGTCGATGAAGTCTCGCACGTCGTCGGGCAGGATGACGCGGTGCTCGCCCATGTCGCGGTAGTTCCCCAGCACGCACACAGGCACGTGCGTCGGCACTTTGGGAAGCTCCCGGAGGATGTAGTTGAAGGTCCTTGGGAGGCGCGTGTGGGGAGAGACCCGCCCCCGGGGAAGAGCGTGGCTGAATGGGCAGCGTGCACACTGCCCACGGCCAGCCCTCAAGAAGCACTGAGTGCCCTGCTGGACGCCCTCGTGGGCCAGCGCCCTTACCACTGCTTGGTGATGTCGAACATCATGACCACCCCGTTGCAGTTCTTGTACACGTCCAGGAACTCGGCATCCAGGGCCATCTCGGACTCCGCCTAGGGATGGGGGAATCGGGCCTCAGAGACGGTGCCCCGGGCCAGGTCCCACAGGTGAGCACCCACCATCTCCTGGGAAAGGCTGAACGGGACTTTTACAACTGAAAAGACAATGGCTATTTTCATTTTGGGAAAAAAAAAAACGTAGACGCAAGGTTATCTGGAGCGGAGGCCACATCGTGCCTGCCCTCAACTGAGGGTCTCCCGCATTGGCCGTCGGCAGTGTCCTGCCCTTGGGGCTCACGGACGCTCCACTGCTGGGACAACTGAGCTGAAGAGGTGCGTCGCAGAGCTGAGGATGCATGTCCCAGAGAACCTTCCAGAGCACACACACCAGGGAGGCTGCAGTGCTGGGGGCGGTGGCAACATGCCCACAAAGACCACACAGACCTGGGCCAGGCGGTCACTGAATCTTCCTGTCCTAAAAGGGAATCCTAAAGGCTGCCCGCTGTCAGGAGGCCGTCTACGGACAGGAGGACATGGAGAGAAGGGCCCTTAGAAGCCATCAGAAAGCTCTGCAGACTGGAAGGAGTGCTAGCTGGCCCCTGACTTCTTTGTGTCGAGGTGGCGACTGTGGTGAGAGCTCTCTCAGAGCCACACTCATGCCCACGTGTACCCAGGGCCACACCTGAAGGTATGCCTATGCTTTTAACAGCTGAGGCCTTTGTAACACGGATATAAAATTTGGCCACTTCACCTAAATACCTCTCAGGTCACCCCAACTCCGAGTAGGGTCTGGCGGGCATCCCTGACACAGAGCAGCAGCTCAGGGGACCCCAGCCACCCCAACGCGACCAAGGGCAGCATGGGAGTGGCCACTGAGCCACCTGAGTCCACCAGCACAGATGGAGTCCTCAGGAGGGCCAGGCAGGCAGGGGGCAGAGGGGTCTGAGAAACAGATGCCTGCTCACAACCCCCCACCCGAAGTAGTGGGCCACGTGGGAAGAGACGCAGCTCACCTCCTGGGGGTCATTCTCCATCTTCAAGGCATCGCCTCGCTTCTTGCATTTTCCTTAAGGAAAGACACAAAGTCACGGGGTGGAAACGCTGGGCCCAAGGATGGCCTGAGGGGGTAGCAGCCCCTCCTTGTGTCCCACTGCCCCCCATGCCCCTGCCCCCACCTCCAGTAGGTGCCTTACAGGCTGGGGTTGGAGCCCCCAGGACCCTAGGGCAGGACATGGCCAGGACCCCAGGGAGGCCACGGAGGCTCCCTGAGCCGGTGCTGAGGGTGGATGAGCTGGGCTTGGGGCCAGGAAGCCGTGGAACCACCTGAGCAGCAACAGCTCCCATGCCCAGCCTCCCTTCCCTCCATCTCAGACATTTCTGACAGGGGAGGAAGGACCACTCGTCACCCTAGGGTCCTGGGGCCCTCAGTCTCAGAGCAGCGGGCTGGGCGAAACCAACAAACCGGGGTTCGTTTATTAGAAGGCCGCCCTCTGCCTCTTCCGCAGCCTCTCCCAGAACCTCTCACCACCCTCTGATCCCGTCTCTGGAGGCGCCCCCAGCTCAACAGACGCTGGCCACCTCGCGCCCTCCCAGTGGACGCCTGGGGCCACAGGGTCGAGGCCCGAGCACCGCGACTGCCGACAGGTGTGGCCGAAGCCCAGGACGTGCCACCACCGCCTGGCTGCGAGCAGAGCGGAAACTGGGCCAGTGCTCCTGGGAGGAGGGCCGGGCAGCCAGAGTTATGCCGCGCCCGCTCCCACCATGAGGGGCACCACCTCTCAGCCACTGCCACCCCCCTCCAACTCGATGCCCTTTGCTGCTGTGGACGAGCCTCGGACGTGCCCAACAGGGGACCAGTTAGGGTGGTAGAGAAGGCACTTTTCCTTCCCACTCTGAAGATTCCCACCCGAGGGGGACCAGATGACGGAGCTCTGGGGATGCTGAGCGCTCATACGGAATGCTGCCCCTGCCCCTGGCTGCCAGCACGTGAGCAAGCCTCCTCTCCACACTGCAAGGAGCTCTGCGGAGAACAGCCACCCAGGGAACTGTGGCCAGCCCATCACTGCCCTTCCACGGGCGGGAAGCGGGGTGCTCGGAGGTTCCCAGAACAGGGTAATGTCTGCCTCTGTACCATGAGGCTGTTCCCCCCACTGAGGACACGACATGCTGCCGCATGGAAGGGGTCCCGTCGCCAAAGACAGAGCCCATTCTGGACATGGGCATCCCGTCCCGAATGAGTGCAGACCCAGGGAGTCGGAGCCAGGCACGCGGGGGCAGGGGTGCGGGATGTGCCGGGGCATGGAGGGCAGCCTGGCCCGGGCGACGGCTCCCCCTCACATCTGGGCTGGCGGCTGGGCCGCAAGGGGCTGCTTCCTAGTGCTACCCGGCCGCACGCACACAGGACGCCGTGCAAGCACGGCTCGCAGCACAAGGCCCCTCCAGGCCCCGTGGGGTTTAAAGCACCCTGGGGGCAGCAGTATCCTCACCCGGCTCAATGGGTCCTTGGAACCCAAACCCGCCTCCACAGAACGTGGTGTAGGAGAGTGTGCGTGTCCTGCACCAGAAATCACAGGCTCGTAGAAGACAACGTCCCTTTGTCCCTGAAGGACGGGAGGAGCTATAGCAGGCCTGCGGGGTCCGAGGCCGGGCCTGGGGGTCGGAGGTCAAACCTGCGAGGTCAGACCATGGTGCGCACAGGGCACAGGCCCCAGGGAGGAGCACGAGCATCACAGAGGGAGGGGCCGATGGCCTGGGTGCAAGGAGGAAATGAATGAGATGGAACGCTGGGGGCAAACGTGCCCACGCCCCCCACCCCGGCCCGCCTGCTGCACACAGGGCACAGCCATTTGGGGTCTGTGTGCGTGCTGGGGTCCCCGAAAGCTCAAGCCACTTCAGAAGCCAAGGACCCTTGGCTCTGGGCACAGGGGCAGGAACAAGTGGGCTGCCACACCCACGGTGCTGCAGGAAGCGCTCCCTGAACAGCCCCACAGAGCCTCTGGGTGTGGTCCGTGTCCGCCCTTCATGGCCACGTGCTCAGCTCAAGCGGGTGGAACAGGTGTTTCAAGAGCAAAGACCATGGTGCCCTGACTGGTCAGCACCGGGCGCTCCATCCTGGACCACACACCCGAGCCCGACGGCACGGTCAGCACAGAGCCAGGCCTCCGATGGCCCCTGTGCCCAGGAGCCAGAGTCAAGGGACCGAGGCGCCAGGAGGCGGCAGAGGAGGAGCCGCCAGTGAGGGAGAGAGGACAGCTGTTCTCCTCCACGGCACACGCAAAGCTTGAAAGAGCAAAGCACGCTCGTAGAGGGACCTGGCTTACCTTTGTCAACCACATCCCAGACTTCAACTTTCACGATATCATCAGTGGCTAAAATAGGGGGAAAACAGTAAGATCAGCACCCAGTGTGAACTTCCGGTTTCTATGGACCACCTTCAGGGCCCGTGCGGATGTCACTGTCCCCACTCGGCGCCTCCCCAAGGGCCCCTGCTCCCGCCCAGGCTGGCGGGTGCTGTGCCCAGGACACCCCCTCCCTGGAAGGCAGGGAACAATCTGGACACCTCCTCAGCTGACATGACCCCGTGTCCCGAAGGGTCCCTGGGGCGGGCTCGTGCCCAGCCAGAACCCAGGCCCCCGCAGGCCCCCCGGCTTCTGCGGGAAGGCCCGGTTCCAGTGACTCTGCCCCTGCTCCTTGGCAGAGGTCTCTGGTCTGCTGCGTGTGGGGGGCCAGGGGAGCAGGCTCTGGGATCAGCCAGTCTGGCGTCAGGGCCTGAGCACATGCCCGCGCCGTCAGCGGGTCCACCCGCCACCCCAGGGATTCCGTGGGGAAGGGGAGAGGCGGGGAACTGCCGGGCACCTGCCACCAAGCTGCAGGGCACAAGAAGTGCGCTGTCCCCGCCAACTTCACCCCAAACCGGGAAGGGGTGCCCTAGGGGGTGAGGCTTCCCTCTGCAGCTGGCGGGCAGGGCAACACTGAGTCCACACAGCTGTCCTACGTTGCGGCCTGGCCGTCCCTAGGAGGGAGTTGGAACTTCTACAAAGGCCCGTGTGTCCTGCTGTTGGCCCGCTGGATTTTTTTTTCAACGAAAAGGAATGTTTTGTTTTTTTTTTAAATTCTAGATCAGTTCTTTTTTTTTTAAATTTTTATTTATTTATTTTTGGCTGTGTTGGGTCTTCGTTTCTGTGCAAGGGCTTTCTCTAGTTGCGGCGAGCGGGGGCCACTCTTCATCGCGGTGCACGGGCCTCTCACTATCGCGGCCTCTCTTGTTGCGGAGCACAGGCTCCAGACGCGCAGGCTCAGCAATTGTGGCTCACGGGCCCAGTCACTCCACGGCATGTGGGATCCTCCCAGACCAGGGCTCGAACCCGTGTCCCCCGCATTGGCGGGCAGATTCTCAACCACTGCGCCACCAGGGAAGCCCCGAAAAGGGATGTTTAAAATGGCTCAAAGGTCTTTTGCTTTCTGGCTCCTGAGCACGCAGAGTGGATTCTCTCCTTCCCAGCAGGGCGCCCCGTGGTCGCTGTCCCCCAGGAGCGGAGCGGAGGTGCCCGCCATTCTGGCTACAGTTGGGTGGCTGCCAGGTGTGTTCTGCCCATCAGGCAATCTCGCCAACAAACCCCCTCCCAGGACCCTGTGGGGACTGGCACTTCACAACTGCCGCCGAGAGCTGGGCTCCAAGGCCCAAGGGGCCTCTGTCTGCTGGGGCTCAGCACGTCCTGTGGCCGGGATGGTCCCTGCCCGGAGGCTCTGCCCCTGGGACGTCCGAAGGTCCGGGCCTCTGGCCCCGCTCCCCAAGTGGACCGAGTCTCCCGCAGGACAGGGGACTTCAGGGCAACCCCAAAGCGGCTTTGATGAGCCCCGAGTTCACGCGTGTGCGGTGTTCCTGTGACAACCCCAGGCTGGGGGAGGGCGACGGGAGGAAAACCCCTACCCAGCAGGCCAGTGCCCACCCAGACCCCCGGGAAGCCCCCCACCCACCGCCGCCCTCACTTTTGTAGCTCCAGTGGATGCTGGTGACCTGGATCTCCTGTGTGGGGATGTACTCCTCCACGAACTTCTTGCCCTGCAGCCGGTGCCACAAGGCTGTCTTGCCCGTGTTCCTGTCCCCTCGGATCACGATCTTCACTGTGGGGGAGAAAGCGCACAGATCAGGCAAACAATCACGGCAAAGGCAAACTTTCACTCCGCCGAGGGAGTGCATGCACGGCTTCTTGTGCACAGACGTGGCCAGTGTGGCTGGCGAGCCCCGAGAGCTGAGTGGGGTGGGCTGGCCGGGGGCCCCCGGAGGGACGAGGCCGTGGGCACACGTTCGCTCACTCGGGGCACCGGCAGCCCTGCTCTCCCCCAGGCCCCCGACGGACTTCCTCCGGGGCAGGTGGTCGACCCCGGGACTCTGCTCTCAGGAACGCAGTGCTCCAGAGCCGGGTGCCCGTGGGGCAGGCTGTGCTCACCTCTGTAGGCCGCACGATTCGCACGCCGGCTCTCACCCTACCTTCCCAGAGCCCTGGCATCTTCGGTGCAGGGTTCTGCAGGACGCAGGGCTCCTCAAGACCACACTCGGGGTGACAGCAGGAAGCCTGGACTCTGCTTTGCTTGCTCAGCCAGTACTTAGGAGCGTGCACGTGGAGGGCTGGGGGCAGCGCCTCCCCCGCTGGCACCGAGCGCCTGGCAGGGCCGGCGTGGACTCCGTGTTTCTCACCCGGTCATCCTCCAGGGCGCCGTCTTCTAAGTTTTCAATGTAGTGGCACAAAGTCATCCATGACATTTTATGTTCTAGACTTCGTGGTTGCTGCTGTGTACTCTTCGTCCTTCCGGATATTTGTTTTGTCTGTTTAATTAATCTTCCCAGAGGTTCGTCTACTTGACCAGTCGCGTACACACACCCCGTGTGTTTTGCTGGATGCCTCCACTGATCCTTCTTAAAAACCACTTGCTTCTGCTTTTTTCTTTGTCATTTACTTCCTTTTACTTTCTTGAGGTTTACCCTGTTCTTCTGGGTTTTCACATTGTATTCTCAGGTCGATGACCACCACAAGTATATGGGGTGTTCATTATCACTGGATTACAAATACTTCTTTGACCCATAAATTACTTAGAAATAGTTTTAAGTTTCCCCCCAAAAGTTGTACTTTTTTGTTATTCCTATCCAGTTTTACTCACTGTGGCCACAGAATGTGGTTTGCATGGTACATATTCTTGGGTGTCTGTTCGGACTGTCGCTTTCAGGAACGCGCCTTGCTTTGAGCGGGGCTGGGTGCAGACACTTGCTCCTCACTGAGTCTTCCTCTCGCCCGGCCGGCTGTCTGACCTGCAGCCAGTGTGAATCCCCACAGCTCCAGCACGAGGACCCCACGGGTGCAGCTTCCTTGTGGCTGATATTGACCCACTGCTTGGTTCCACAAGCCTGCTTTCAACCTTTCTATGCCATCGTGTGGTGGATGTGTCTCTTACACACCACACAGCCAGAAAGAAATCAAATCGCAGTCTTTCTTTCACTGGTGCGTCTGCCTGTTCACATTCCCTGGTTGCCAACAGAGGCGGGTAACCCCCTCTGCCACGTGTGATCATTTCCAGTCACTGCCAGGGTTCCCTCCCGTCTTTTCTGCCTTCTTTCATGTTGGGCGAGGTTTTTTTTTTTATTCCTCTTTTGCCTGGTATTTATTTGGAAGATTTGAGATCTATTTCTATTCTTAAATTTTTAACACACACCTTTGCTGCAGTAAAGTCTGAAGTTAATACATGTCCTTGGCTCCCACTTAACCACAGCTCTGGTCAGCGCCATCGTGGGTTACACGCTGGTTGCTAGCGTTCTGGCTTCTCCTTCTGCGTCCCCCACGGTGGTCACGATGCTTGTTCACCCATTTCCGTGCTGACCCGTGCCTTGCAAACCTCCTCCGTCTCCCGAGCTCCCCCTCCATCTGTCTGGAGTACCTCCTCCAGGATTTATTTCAGCAGGAACCTTCGCACAGAAACTGTACATCTTAGACTGGAGAGGGGTTTAATCGCACTCGCTTACTTGGTGTAGATTTCTAGGCCGACCAGGCTTTCCCCTCAGGAACGCCTCCACCACCATCACTGCCAGCGTGCTGTCAGGCTCTTGGCTGTCCCTCTGCTTGCACTGGTCGCTTCTACAATTTTCCTCTTTGATTTTGCTGTCCTGGAATTCCCATGATGTGTCCAACTCTGGGAGTTTGAAAGCCCTGGCCTTGGGTTTCTTGGAGTTTCATGTACTCCGGGAACTCCAGAAAGTTCTAGCCTGCATTTCTGCAGTAACTGCCTCTTTTCCATCCCTGCTATTCTTTCCTTCTGAGGCTCAGATCACACGTGTGTGGGCATCGCTCAGTTCTGGGCCCGCATCTCCCTGCCAGGTGCCAACTCCACCTTCAGCTATTATGCTGCTTCGCCTACCTGCCGGCTTTTTGTTTTCGTGACCGTGCTCTTTCATTTCTGGAGGGTCTCTTTGGTTCTTTTTTCAAACACGGCTTGTCTGTCCAGAGTCTTGATATAATCTTAGAACTGTTTCCTTCTTTTATATCTTTACCAATTTTACCATATATTGATATTTGTTTTCTATTCTGTTTTGAGAATGAAAAGTCTTAATTTTCTCTCTCTTCAACTGAAATCCTTTTAAAATTTGAAATTTACTCTTCAAAAAAGTTAATTAGAAGAAACCGTATAATGTCAGAAATAAATAAAATGATCTGGTTTCATCCATTAAAAAAAGGAATTGACCTCTACTTTTAAATTAAAAATTCAAATCAATCTCAGAACCTTAGACATTGGCTCAGATAAGCTAAATAAGTGATTCACTGAAAAACCTTTAATTAAGATTCACCCAAGAAGTGATGAGGAGCCCTTTACTTAAGAAGCGTGCGGCATGCAAGACGTTTTACTAAACAGAATAACTCTCTATTTCTATTCTACGTCTTTTCTTTTATTCTAAGTAAAGATACAACGCAGAAGACACAGGGATCTACTACAGGACCCAAGAATCTCTTCTACTCCCTGATTCAACAGTAATTCACTCACACTGCCACACATTTCCTGCAAGATAGGGAATCTTTTTTTTGTATTTTCATACAAAAAAAAAAAAAAGTATGGTCTATCTTGGATGCAAATGATGCAATCAACCACTCTGCAGGAGGCACAACTGAAATCCAACGATGCCCTTTCTCCGTACCAGCAGCAGGATCACTAGACAGACGCCCAGCTGGCCACCTCCTCCTGGGCAGCCCCTCACTCCCACCGCAGCAGTGGCTCCTCTGCTCAGAGCCCTCTAAGGTGTCCCGTTCACAGAGTCCCCAGGATGGTGTGAGGGCCCCCCGTGCTTCTCTCCTGACCTCGCTCCGCTGTGACCCCCTCGGCCCTTCTCCACAAGGCCCGCTCTGACCTTCTACTTAAAGTCCTAACCCCAGCCCCCACCCTGCTCCATTCCTCCACCCTTCAGATAGGTTATATGGTTACCTCCTGATGATGTTTAGTGCCCACAGTCTGCCTTTCTACCCCCACTAGAATGGAAGCTCCACAAGGCAGAGACTGCTGTCTGGGTTTTCACTGATCTACGCTCAGTAAATACTTGCTAAGTAAAGGAACGCTAGGGAAGGAAAACCTATAAATGAAAACGTGGCAGATCACGGGCAGCAAAGGCTCGGGAATTTGCAAATCGGCCCTGCTGGGGCAGGTCAAATAGTTTGCCAAACACAGCTGTTTATTTCCGAAAGAAAAAGCTCTCTTACCCAGAAACCAACCTTTCAAAGGTTTCTTGGTAAGGAAGTGTTTGTTTAACTCCATTTTAAGTTCTAGCACTGAAATCCGACCAGCCAGGACTCTGGCTGTCCCAACGTCTGGAGGCTTTCTCAGTAAGGAACGCAGCCTGGAGCAAGGGCAGTCTGGGCGAAATGCACAAGACCGGTGCTTCCTCACCGGACCCAACACACACAGGCAGCGTCCTTCCACCTTACACGTGAATGACTTCCAAACCATGGACGCCGTCCAATGGCTCATTTGGGTTTTGATTCTAAACGGGATGTGTATGATGGGACACTGCATGGGTGTCACTTCTCATCGTCATAGCAATTTAAAAGAAAACGACTTATCTGCCCCAGGAGGACAAGGTTCTGTAAGAGACAATCATTAATTCTTACCCATAAAAGTCCTGAGTCTATAACTATCATATTGCTGGTTTGCTCCCCTAAGTAAGATGTTTTGGGAAATAAATATTAGAAATGTTCTATTCTACTGACTAATAAATTTAAAAGTTTCAAAATTGCAGTATTAGCCAACTACAGGGGCAGCACCACCCTGAAATGTCCTGTGGGCACAGCACCCCGTTTCTCTCAACTGCACCACCTTTCATTCATTTTGTTCCAGATCAGAATCTGCCCCCCCTCCCCCCAACTTCCTGAGGCGGGTCTCTTCTCTGGAAGGACTCCAATGTCCTTTCTACTTTTACTCCCGCCCACCCAGGACCAGGGGGCGTGCCCACCAGGGAGTGCTTTTCCAAAGGTGAACATTTTTCAGGTCCAGTTTCCAAAGGACTAAGATTAAGTTTTAAAAAATAATACCATAAATAATAAAATTAAATAAGGGAACCAAAAGTGGGTTGTAAAGACTTGTGTAAATGCGTATTTTGACTTACTATTCTCTTCTTGGAATGTGAGAGAAATACACACAAAATTGGGTAAAATACATGCAAAACGATCTCTCTTTTAAACCCGAAGTCTTTCCAATCAGTTTCTTAATATGGTACATTGTTACTGAAATATGGGCCATCACAGAGACTGAAAGGCTCCCCTGAAAGTAGCAAAGGGAGGAAATGTCCAGTATCTTGTAGCAATATATGGAAATACTTAAAGAGGGAAACAATTTAAAAGCAGAGAACAACATTAAAAAATTTTTAAATACTCCTAGCAAAAAGCCAGCAAGATGGAAAAACTTTAAAGAGGTCAAGAGGACGGTCAGCCTCTAGGAGCTACACAATTTACATAATTTATAACTGAGGACTGGAAACGACCTGGGCTTTCAGGGCATCTGGTAAATAACTCCTCTTTCCCGTAGGAGAAAAGAAATCTCTACGATAACAAGTAAGAGCCTGTGCCTTCTGGAGCTTTTCTAAATATATCCCTTACAAATGCTTTTTTTTTTTTTTTTTTTTTAAAAAGGGGGCAAGAACGTGCGGCGTAGCTGACATTCCGTCTTCAAACGGGGTACGAAGTCTACAAAGAAAAATCCCATAGCTCAAACTACCAGAGCCAGCGGAGTCCTCCGCTCTCTTCTCTTGCGGGTGACCCCACGGTTCATGGATGGAGAGCTCCACCACCCCCTTTAAGAAGCGTCATACACCACAGACTCTCCCCACGTTATGTAAGAATCTCTCTTAGACGAGGTCACCTGGGCCAATGAGGGTACCGCAGACGCACCAGGAACCGCCTGGACCAATTTCACTCGAATGTCCCATCATGCCAGCATTCCTCGGGAATGACCCACAGGTCAGAGGGGAGCGCCGCGGGCCGAGGAGCCCACCTTCTGGCCCTGGGGTCCTTTAGGACCTCCTCTCCGGCCCGCATCACCTCCCAACCCCAAGGGAACGCCCCTGGGGCACCCGCAACGTGCCCGGCACAGGTAAGGGCTCAGCTCACCTGCACACAGACGGCGAGGCCCTCGGAGCGCGACGGGCCCCCCAGCGCTTCCCGGGCGAGGCCCGCCCCGGTTACCACAAGTCGTGGACGGCGCGGCCGGGGCCTGCGGACCCCGTGGGACGGCGCCCCCTGCACCCGTGCCCCCACTTTCCACGTGCCCCCGCAGGAACCCCACGCCGGGCCACACTCACTGTTGTACTGCACCCCCTTGGCGAAGCGCCTCTGCAGCGCCTGGTTCATGGACTGCAGCCCGGCCGGGATGTTCTTGTCGCGGCCCGGAGCCTGCTCCGACCCCACCAGCTTCTTGAGCGCGGAAAACATCTTCCCGCTCCCACGTCCGAGCCCGGCGCGGCTCCCGAGTTCAGCGGCGGCGGCGCGGCGCGGATCGCACCATGTCCCGGGCCCCGGCGACCGGGCGCCTGCCTCGAGGGCGGCTCAGGGGCTCAGCCGCGGAGGCTCGGCTTCGGCCCCCGCGGCCCCCGGCGCGGCCGCTCTGCGCTCGTCAGCGCCGCCATCTTGGCGCCGGCTCGGCGGGGCGCGCGGCTACGGGGCTCCGCGAGGGCCACGGGAGTGCGGCGCGCGGAGAGGTGCGCGTGCGCAGAGCGCTGCGGTCGCGGGGCGTGCGGCTACGGGGCGCCGCGAGGGCCACGGGCGGGTGGCGCGCGGAGGTGCGCTCTTGCGCGGGGCGGTGCAGGTGCGGGGCTGCCTCCACGGTTTCAGCTCAGCCCAGACCCCCGTCCGCATCCCCGCCCGTACCCACTACTCACTCTTACCCCTGAACCCTCGGGCCCAGATCCACACCGAACACCCCACTTCCCCGCAGACTTCCCAACGCTGTCCCCCACATCTGCGTCCACTCAGGTGCCCCGCAGTCCTGGAAAAAAGTTTATTTGTGTAACCAATGACAGCATGGGGGCGGGGTGTGCTGGCGAGGCGGGTTCTTCCTCTTCCGGTCACTTCTTCTTCTTCTTGGCCACTTTGAGCTTCCCCTCGATCAGCCGCTGGCCCTGCCTCTTGATCTCGGCCCGCGAGGGCACGTAACTGTGGTCCACGTCGGCAAACTGGAAGGTCTCTGCAAAGGAGGGGGGGAGGGCAGCCGCGCCCGGAGCCCGTCTGCCCCGCGAGGGTCCCCAGATCCTGGATTGTCCCCTGGCGTCCGTTCACTGCAGGGCCAATTGTACCAACGACGTATATTTCTTACTTTCTGTGTCCCTGATGCTCTGGCATTTGGGGTCTCGCGCAGCCAGGGAGAGAGACAGACCAGGGCTCGCCCAGTCCTTCCAGAGCCCACACCCGACCACCTCTGTCTAACCCACACCCCAAGCCTGAATCACCCAGGGCCAGGTGCCAGGCAACTGGGGACAGCCCCTGTGCCCCAAACCTGCTGGAATTATTCGAACGGGCAGATCTTAAGCTGTGTGCCCTGCCCTGCCTTGCCCTTCCCACAGAAACCCCAATAAGGGCCCTGGCCAAGGCCTTCCCCCCTGCCTGCCTACAGGCACTGGTGCCTCCCTGTGTCACAAAAGGTGGTAAGTTCTTTCAATGGCATTAACTTCACCAAGTCACCACCATAAATTAAAAATCCTGTGGGTGCAACTGACACACCCCTTCCATCCCTTTAGCCCCCACTGTCCCTCCAGACCGCCCTGGTCAGATGCAGCAAGCGCCATCCCCAACCTCTGCCTCTGCACAGCTCAGGCCCAGCACCAGCTGCTGGGCGGCCTGTACCTATGACATCCTCCTCCATCTCCTCAAAGCTGATCCTGGTGTTCTGCTTCTCCTTCAGGGCCGAGGACTCCAGGGCATCCCTCACCTTCGTGAGGACCTGCAGGGCATGGGGACTGTCAGCTCCGAGGGCACACGGGGCGTGTGGGCACCCCCCGGGCCAGGGCTACCTCCTCTGTCCTGGCCAGCATCTGCACTCGGTCAGCCAGGTACAGCAGCTTCTCCTCGCAGTGTGCCAGCTTGCTGTGCACATCCAGGGTGTCGGAGGGCAGCGCTTCTTTCTGTGGCCAGGAGGAACAAGTCGTCTCCCTCTGGCCCCTCCAGGGGACCCTGTGTACCGGTGGCTCCTCCACGCTCCCCTGGTACCTGGGCCGCGGGCAGGGGGACGCCGACCAGGCGGATGTAGAGGTTGTCGATGCCGGTTTGGACGGTCAGCAGCAGCTTCTGGCTCCTGGCCATGTTGGCGCGGGCCAGCTGCAGCCGGTCTTCCTCCTCCTTCAGCATGTCCTTCATTTTCTTCTCAACAGACTTCACGCTGTTGAGGATGAGGGAGGTGGGTAGCGGACCGAGGGCAAGGTAGCGGAGTCCCGAGCGGGCGCTGTGCTAATTCGGGCTCAGGAGCTCAGAGGCGGGCACTTGGGGCCCCTCGGCAGCGGGTGCGCTCAGCTCCGAGCCTGGTGCCAGCCACGGGGCCGTTAGTGAGGAGAAAGTCAGGGGCCCCCGGGTACCTGATGGAGCTGGGCGTCTGGTGGAACTTGAGCATCACCTCCTTCATCTCCAGCTCCTTCATCACGGCCTCCAGCTGCGCCCGCCTCCCCTCACAGTCTGCCATCTGCAGCTCCAGGTTCTCCTCCGTGTTCCTCTGAGCCAGGAACCGGCTGGCGATGTCCTGGGGGGGCCAGTGGGGCGAGGAGCCGGTGTGAGCCAGGAGGGAGCTTGTTCTTCTGGCTCCCAGTGGTCAGTAACATTGACCATGGCTGGGTGTTGAGGACCTGTGAGGCCCTCTGTGTGTGTCACCCTCGTGACAGGCAGAGGGGCCAGCTGACCCCAAGGAAGAGCCAGAGAGACCACCGCCAAGAGACTGCGTGGCTTTGAGTCACTCGTCCGAGGGTGGACAAGCTTACGTCAGGACCATGGACAGGAGCTGAAGGCTTACTAATAATAAATCCAGGGCGGATTAAAATAAAGCGGGTGGGGCGGAGAGGCAGCTGCTCGTCAGGATGCTGTTGGTTTGGGAAGGGGAAGGAGTTAAGAGGTGAAAGCCACCTCCTCGGGGTTTGATCCTCAAATTCCAGCAGGCTCTGTGCAGCCCCTGGAGCACGGCTCGGATTTGCCAGCTGCGTCCCTGGAGTGCCCGCTACTCTGAGCTGTGGGGCCGCTGCTTTGTGTGTCCATTCACGCAGAAGGTGTCTGCAGAGCCTGGCCCAGCTCAGCTGGGCCTTGGGCTTGGGCAGGGTCCCCACCCGTCCTTCTGCCCACACCCCAGAAGTGCCAGGGAGCAGTACCCAGAGGTGAGAGCACCGCACAGCAGTCTTGACTTTCTCCACCAAAGCCGTCACGTCCGTCTGGTATTCGATATCAGCCTTGGAGGTCTCCCTTCTCCTCACTGGGCACAGCAGAGGGAAGGTCAGCCGGCATGCAGGAATGCTGTGGGAGCTCTGTGCGGGGCCATCGGATGCCCCCATACGTCGTCAGGGGAGGCCACACAAGAGCTGGGTACCCGTCAGAGTCGCCTTCACCTTAACTGGCTCCCCCCTCGGCCAGCCCTCGAGGGATGCCCCAAGGCAGCTCCACCCAGAGGAGGACCAAAAGCGGCCTGGCACAGGGGGGCTTAGGGGGGCTTCTCAGAGGCGGCTCGGGGGTGCCAGGGGGTATCGCCGAGTGCATTTTACAGCTGAGAAGCCGGGGGCTCAGCCACCCCTGGCCAAGAGCCCAGAGCCGGCAGCAGCACCTTGAAGCGTGCGCTGTGACCGCTGGTGTGCACCGGTGCAGGTCTAGCCAGGGCGGGGCCGGGGCTCATCGGTCTCCCTCACCCCGGCCCCCGCAGGTTACCCCCACCTCACGGTGACCCACCTCTCGGGACCCTGGCTGGGGCGGCGGGAGCTGAGCGCTTACCTTTCAGAGTTTCGGGACCCATCAGGTTGGAGGGGAAGTGCAAGTCCTGCCGGCCCTGAGGAGGGGGAGGAGGAGGTGAGGGGGGTTCTCTTGGGGCAGGGGCTGCTGTGGCTGGCGTGGCCTGGACTCACCCGGCGGTATTTCTCGCTGGTCTCCTTGGTGTGGATCTTGTCAATGAGCTTCTTCTGCTGGTTCAGCCGGTTCTCCCGTGCCTGGCGTTCCTTGATGAAGGTGGCCTCCCCTTGCCTCATGTTCATCTGGGGACACAGGAAGGGGGGCGGAGGTCTGTCCCACCAAGGCCACGCGGGGTGCTGAGCCAGCGTCAGTGTCAGGCCCCGTCTTCCTGATCTGGGACGCTCCGCCTGCGACCATCACCCTCCCCCTTGCGTTCTGCCCTCCTCTGGGACGCCCCCCTCCTGCCTGGCCTCTGAGCCTTCCCTGGCGTTACACCCCTCCAGCTGGGGTCACTCCGGCTGCAGTCATAGGCTCAGGGACCGCCTGGGACGTGCCTCACAGATTTCTCTCTCCAGCCCCGGTCCTCCACTGCCTCTGCCGGCTCCCCTTAGAACTCACTAGAGTGGATTCCACGTGCCTAAACACAAACTCATCATCTTCCCCCAGACCTCCTGTCTCCCAGCACATCCCGCTGTGGTGGCTAAATCCACGGTCTGTCTGTGCCTGCTCACGCATCCTGGATGCCACGCTCTGCCCTTGCCTGCACGTCTCACTCGGCCCCCCCCATCGGGGTGACCTCTTAAAGGCTTCTCGGCTCCGTCCGAGTTCGGCCACCCATCTCCACCACTGGGCTGGCCCTAGTGACCAGTGTCTTGGCCCTGGTCCCCTCCAGTCTCTGCAGCCAGAGCACACCCGTTTGGAGACACGAACCTGATCCCGTCTCCCCCCATCTCCTCCCAGGGCTCCAGGTTAGGAGGGCCGCCACTGCAGCCCCGCCACCTGCTGCCCACACAGGCTCCAGCCCACACGCCTCCTTTTGGCTCTGTTACACCCCAAGACTGTGTTGCCCAACCTCCAACCCCCAGAATCCGCCATTCACTGCCTTCCTGAGAAGGTCTGAACCCCAGGGCGGCCGCACTTCATGAGGAGGGGGCAGGCTGGCCTGGCAAGGGCCTCGGCACAGAGTGGGTGAAGGGGTGGCACCTGCCCCGTCCAGGTCAATTCTCTGCCTTCTCTGTCTACCTCGTGGCTTCTGTGCCTGGTGGGACCCCCTCTGCCCAGGCTCACAGGTGGTAAGGCAAGCAGGCCGGCAGGGCAGCCACTGGACTCCTCCAGTGATGACAGGGGGTGTGGGCATGGGGGTGTCCCGACGGACCCTGGGCCAGACAGGTTCAAGAGATAGCCCTGCAGGGCCCCCAGCCTGGGACCTGCTCTCACCTTGACCTCATCCGTAATCATCATGGCATCTTGGGACATGATTGCCATGTCCGACAGTTCCGAGCAGTAGTCAACCACGAGATTCTGCAGCTTGTCCAGCTCTGTGGGGTATCCTGCCAGCTTCTGCAGCAGAAGGGCAAGGGCAGGTGGGCACAGAGCCTGACAGTCCAGGGGCTGCGGGCCAACCACAGGCTCCCCTGGCCCCTCTCTCGTTCTCTTCTGGCCCCCAAAGTGGACCACGCCTACTCCCCACCCCTCACCCCGGACTGTGCGAGCCCAGAGGACAAGTATAGCCTGGCCTATGGCCCCAGCCAGGCCCAAAGCAGGTGAAAGGAAATGTTTTGGGAGGGAAAACAGCATCTTCCTGGTGGATTCTCTTACTGCCCAGGGCCAGAGTCCAGAGACACTTCCAAAGAAGTTGTGATGGGATGTCCCACCACGTGGGAGAGGTGACTGTGAAACCCCGGGAGGCTGGCTGCTGTCTGAAGTGAAACAGAGGGGCTCAAAACACTGGTGTGGGGTCAGAGACTCAGGACTCAAGGCCAAGTCTGTAACCTGACCAGCTAGCGTGGGACCTTAGGAAAGCCACTTAACCTGGGTTTTGCCATGTGTAAAGGTAAGGTAATAATGGCTCTTTCAAGAGGTCGCTGTCAGGATGGATTGAGAAGGTATAATGATGTATATTTAGCACAGGGTCAGGTTCATAAATGTCCAATATATCTTGGCTCTTAGTATTTTGTTGTTGATAACTACAACGTAGAATCTTCACTTTTTTTTTTTTTTTTTTTTTTAATGCAAGGGGGACTTCCCTGGTGTTCCAGTGGTTAAGACTTGGCACTTCCACTGCAGGGGGTACAGGTTCGATCCCTGGTCAGGGAACTAAGAACCCACCTGCCGTGCCGTGCGGCCAAAAAAAAGCAGATGACCACAGGAGTTATTTTTTTTTTAGTGCATATGTTCTGAAAAGATAAGCAAGTACCACTGGGAGGACATAATGCATACAGGCGAAGGAGGGGCTGGACCCCAGAGTGCAGTCGGAGTGGGAAGGGGTGTGGGGAGGCGGAGTGGGCCCAGGAAGGAGATGTGGGCAGGGCCACAAGGTGAGTCTCCAGGACGCGGGGCCTGAGGCAAGAGGGACAGGCTGGAGGACAAAGCAGCGTGCTGCTGGGCTCTGGGCACCGTGGGCAGGATTTGGGGGGGCATGACCCCAGCTGCGAAGAGCTGCAATGCCCACCCATCCCACACCCTCCTCCAAACGCATTTCTACCTGTCACCCTCCCGGCCACACTGCCCGCCAGGGCTTCCCCTCCCCCAGCCCCAGGATGAAGGTGGAGTCTTCCCTCTCTCTCCGGGCCCCACCTGCCAAGCTGCTCCTCTTTGCACCCTGGCACCCACCCTCCAGCCCTCCTCTCCAACTGTCCTCATCCTCCCCATCTTCCACCACCTGGCCTGTGGCAGGTGCCTTTGCTCTTCTGTGTGGGGGCCAAAGGGGGCCTCCAGTGAAGGGGGGTTGCCTCACAGCAGGGCTCACGGCCCCTGGGGGCTTCCCCCTGGCCTTCTCGGCAGGGAGCAGGGTGGCTGGCTTGGAAGAGGTGGGCAGCAAGCGGAGGTTACTGACCTGCTCAGAGGCAGCTTGCCCTGGATGATGTTAGGGGACTTCTGAGGGTTCAGGACCCATCTCTTGGCCTCAGAAGCCAGGGGATGAGAAACGATGGGGCAAAGTAAAAACAACACTAAACCATCAAATAAGAACCCAAACAGGGGAGCTTCCCTGGTGGCGCAGTGCTTAAGAATCCGCCTGCCAATGCAGGGGACATGGGTTCGAGCCCTGGTCTGGGAAGATCCCACATGCCGTGGAGCAACTAAGCCCATGTGCCACAACTACTGAGCCCGTGCACCTAGAGGCCGTGGTCCACAACAAGAGAAGCCACCGCAATGAGAAACCCGCGCACCGCAACACAGAGTAGCCCCCTCTCGCCGCAACTAGAGAAAGCCGGTGCACAGCAACGAAGACCCAACACAACCAAAAATAAAAAATAAATTAAAAAAAAAAAAAAAGTAAAGAACCCAAACAGGACTTCCCTGGTGGTGCAGTGGTTAAGAATTCACCTGCCCATGCAGGGGACACGGGTTTGAGTCCTGGTCTAGGAAGATCCCACATTCTGCGAAGCAACTCAGCCCATGCAGCACAGCTACTGAGCCTGCACTCTGGACCCTGCGAGCCACAACTACTGAGCCCGCGAGCCACGACTACTGAAGCTCACAAGCCACAACTACTGAGGCCCGCACACCTAGAGCCTGTGCTCCGCAACAAGAGAAGCCACTGCAACGAGAAGCCTGCGCACTGCAACGAAGAGTAGCCCCCGCTCGCCACAACTAGAGAAAGCCTGCACGCAGCGACGAAGACCCAAGCACCCAAAAATAAATAAGTCAATAAATCACTAAATTTATAAAAAACCCAAAACCAAAAAACAAACAATTCTGATGTAGCACATGATATGCCTTTTTGGAGTAGCAAATAAATTCTTGAAAGAACGTTTCCCACCTACAAGGTGCCGCTGCTCAGCTTGGCGCCCAAAGCAGGGCTCAGCCTTTCTTGGGGTCACCCGGCCTGGAGGAGAGCTGCGCGCCTGCGGGGCGGCCTAACCCAGAGGGCACGCCCCCACCGAGATTCCAGCCCGGCGAACAGGCTGGGGCCTGAGATTCCTGCCCCTCCTGGCCAGCTGGGCTCCCTGGGACCGGGATGCGGTCTCGGTCTCAGGGTGTGGGGTGAGGGGGCTCACTTTTTTCAGGTGGTCCAGCAGGTCCACGTACAGCAGGTGGATATTCTGGCTTGTGGTGATCTTGACCATCGTCTTTTCTATGTTGTTCTCCAGCTGACGGATGACCTGGGCGGGGAGAAAAGGCACGTTGAGAGTGCGTGGGGACAGGCCACCTGGGAGTGCAGAGGCCGGCGGGGGCGGGGCTGGGCTTTCTTCCAAGGGGGCCTCATTCATCTAGCCCCGCCCTTCCACAGGGCCCCGCCCCTCTCCTCCTGTGGCCCCGCCCCATCACCCTGGAGGCCCCGCCCCGCTTCCCGCCGCCACCTGCAGCATGCGCAGCTCCTCCTTGGTGGCCTCGGGCTGGTTCTTAAGGCTGGCCAGCTCCAGCTGCATGCTCTCCAGCTTCTGCTCGCGCCGCCGCATCAGGTGGGTCAGCACGTTGTGCATATTCACGCGGTCGAAGACGTACTTGCGCAGCTTCTCCCGCGCCACCTGGGTCGGGGAGGACACTCCCCGCGCGTGGGTGCTCAGGGGCCACGGAGCGCTCCTGCCGCCGGGCGGGCGGGGAGGGACCCGTGGCAACGCCACAGGGACGCTGGGGCTGGGAACTCGCTCTGCTCCCCACCGGCTCCACATCGTAGTTTAGTTGGGGGTGCACTGGCTGGGCGGGGCTGAGGGGTCCCGCCTCCTGCCTTACCTCCATGGTGCAGCGGCTGTGCGCCAGCCTCATGGGCACGTCCTTCCCGCAGGCCTTGGAGATGGTCTGCTGGTCGTACTGTGGGACGCGGCGGCTGAGCTGGGGTCCCGGCCCCTCTGCGTGCCCCCCGGCCTCCGGCCCCTCCAGGGATTCTCCCCGGGTCTCCTCTGCCATGTGCTAGCCCAGCAGCAAGACCCCAGCTCCTGGGGCTACAAGGGGCAGAGTGCTGAAGGACCCCATCCGGGCCATCCCTGCTCCGATGTGATGGGGGTCCAGAGAGGCGGGTCCCTGGCTCCCCTATGTGGCTGCTGCAGGGCGTAGCCCAGGAAAGGGACCCCTGTCGGGCCCCTGGCCCTGCCCTCTGAGGTGGGTGGTGGGGAAACTGGCCCCCCCCACCCCCCGCTTCAGAATGGTTGGGGTTAGAGTGGGGAAAGGAGAGGAGGTGCCTGCTGTCCACCTGTGTTGGGGGAGGGGATGTTTCAGCACGTGCCCCGCCCCCCCCCCCCCCCCAGCCAGCAGGTACAGGGAGGGTCCCGCTGTCCACCTTCTTGGCCAAAGCCCACTCGTGGGACCCGCGGCGAATGTTGCCGCGCAGGACAGCCAGCGTGGCCTTGTTCTTGACCGTGGTCTCCTTCACCGCCTGGATCTGCAGCGCCCGACATTGCTCTGTGTGGAGGGACAGGGCAGCCAGGACGTAGGCCAAGGGCCAAGGGCCTGGCCGGGATTCCCGGGTGGGGTAGGCTCCACGCCGGGGAGCACAGAGGTGGGGGCGTGAGTTTGCTGTCTCCAAGGCCGCGCTCCTTCCTCCCAGCCTGCATGGGGGCCCGCTTCACTGCTCAGCAGTGCTCATCTGGACGGCTCTCAGTGGACGGCAGTGCTGGGAGGTGGGGAGGGCGGGGTGCAAACCGGGGACGGGCAGGCCTGTGATTGCTTCCAGACCCTCTAGCCACAGAAGTGGGTGGATCCTCTCCTGTCCCCTCTGGCTTTGAGGCCACTATGCTCACAAATCTCCTTGAAGCCCCCAGCTTCTCCTCCCCCTGCCCCCTGCATGGCAGACCCCTCCGATCCCTTCCCCCCAGCTCTGTTTGGGGGTGAGCAGTCGAGTGGCCCCCAGTCCATATGCCCTGGACTGTCCCTGTGTTAAGATCGTAAGTCCTGCACCCAGGATCCCCGGAGCCCCTGGGTCACCCCAGCGGCAGCCGCACCCTGGAGCCGAGTGATGGTCTTCAGCTCCCGGATCTGCTCCTCCATCTCTGCCTCACTACGAATCCTCATGGTGGCCCACTGGGTCCTCCAGGGCCCGTCCGCACCTCCCACCCTCTCTGTGCTGAGCCTGCCCCGCAGAACCACAGTTCAGATTGTCCCTGGAATCTTGGCCCATTGTGACGGGGGCTGAGGTTCTCAACGCCCAGGGAACCCAGTAATTCCTGGCCCACCCCACGACCCCACCCTCTGCCCCCAGCCAGCCTTGGGGTTGCTCTCCTGGATACGAGTCTCGTGGCTGCTCTCCGCTCAAGTGTGATGCCTTGGTCAAGGCAGCTTTCTTCCACAGGGAGGTGATTGGCGGTGGCACTGCACCCCACGGTGGCGACACTGCACCCCAGTGGCCCCACTGCACCCTCCCCATCCCCCCACACCCCCAGTGTCCTCCACTGAGCCTCCTAAAACTTCTCACTGCTCACTGCCTACAGGGTCTCCATTCCTTTACCCCACCCCAAGTTCAAACTCCAACCCTGGTGACCTGGCTCGTGAGACCCCCAGCCTCGGCCCTGACTACCCCATCTCTCCCTGACCTTCCCTGCTCCACCCCCACTTCCCTGGGGAAGTCCTGGGTCCAGCTTTAGCTGTCACTTACTCCAGGAGGAGTTAGTCCCCTCCCTCTGCACCCCCAGCACAAGCTTCCCTTACAGCCATGTGGCCCAAGCCTGGGGTTCCAAGGGTGCACATCAGATGGGTTACTTCTTCCAACCTGCATGAGTTTGCTAAAAAGCACCACAGACTGGGCAGCTTAAACAACAGAAATTTATTGTCTCGCATCCTGGAGGCTGGAAGTCTGAGATCAAGGTGTCGGCAGGGCTGGTTTCTCCTGAGGCGTCTCTCCCAGGCTTGTAGACGGCCATGTCCTCATGGGGTCTTTCCCCTGTACTCATCTGTGTCCTAATCGCCTTCTCTTATAAGCGCACCAGTCAGACTGGATGAGGGCCCATCCCCATTTTAACTTAATCACCCCTTCAAAGGTCCTGTCTCCAAATGCAGTCATATTCTGAGGTCCTGGGGGCTAGGGCTGCAAACTGTGAGTTTGGGGGAGACACAGTTCAGCCCTAACAATAGTCTTCACCCATGTGCTGTTACAGCAGCCATCTTTCTCTGTGACCTCTCACACAGATCCTTTACTTTTCTGGTCACTCTCAGTTTTTAAAAAGTGAGTCCAGGGCTTCCCTGGTGGCGCAGTGGTTGAGAATCTGCCTGCCAGTGCAGGGGACACGGGTTCGAGCCCTGGTCTGGGAGGATCCCATATGCCGCGGAGCAACTGGGCCCGTGAGCCACAACTACTGAGCCTGCGCGTCTGGAGCCTGTGCTCCGCAACAAGAGAGGCCGCGATAGTGAGAGGCCCGCGCACCGTGATGAAGAGTGGCCCCCGCTTGCCACAACTAGAGAAAGCCCTCGCAGAGAAACGAAGACCCAACACAGCCATAAATAGAAATAAATAAATTTAAAAAAAAAAAAAAAAAAAAAGTGAGTCCAGTCCCCTCTGAAACTCCAAGTTCACCCTCTGCCCTCCCTCTGAGTCCAGGTCTTTCCCTCAGGGGGTTGGGAGGGCCTGCCGTGGGCAGGGTCTATTCCCCTGATGCCCATGTTCTCCCAGGGTGTGAGGCAGAGCCTGTCCCCCAATACTGGTTCTCCTTTCCTCTGATGGAGAACCCCTGAATTTTAGTGGGCATGTGGCTGCCCAGAGCAAGCTGCCCTCCCAGGTGCCTTTGCACTAGGCGTCCCCCGTGACTTAGTTCTAGCCAATGGAGTGTTCAGAGAAGTGAGTGAACTGCCCTCCTCCTCCCCCTCTTTCCTGTTGACAGGGATGAAGACCTGATGGTCGGAGCCAGCACAGCTGCCTGGGACCATGAGGTGGATTTGGAATGAGGGCCGTCACAGCACAGAACACGCTAAAAGAAGCCTGGGTCCCTGACTCCACACAGCCCCAGACCACCCACTTGAACTTTTCCATGAAAGAAAATGATAACTCTAGCTTGCTTATGCCATGGTTATCTTGGGCTTCCTGTCATTTTGCCTTCCCACGAACAGATTCCCTGGTGCATAGTGAGTGTGCAGTAGATGTTCTTTTGCATGACTGGCTAAGTCAGCAGGCGCAGGGGCGGAGCTGGGGCTGGAGCAGCGCGGCCCTGTGTGCCTTCAGTGTTACCGGGAAGCCTGCTTATAAAGGACGATGGATTTGCCCAGGTTTTATATAATCTCTGCCTCTCCCTCTGTTGCGGGTGGGTGAGGTGGGCAGTCTTGCCCACCCAGGAACACTCCTCCATGTGGACAGAGCTCCAGTAAGCTGACTCTGGTCCCCTGAACCCCTCACTTCCTCCTCCCCGGGGGAGAAGTGACTTAATCTGATAGGTGGGTTTGCAATGATAGGCAGGTGGGCACGGCCACTTCCTGTCCCTGGTCTCCTGGAAGCCGGGTGCTGCCTGGCTGCACACCGTCTGATCTGCTTCTCTGTGCTAGGTGGTGCAGAAGCACAGCCCCGCGTGGAGGGCCCATGGGCTGCCCAGAGTGTCGAATTCTGGGGTTCAGTGTTAGGAACTGCCCTGGCACCTCCTCCAATCAGCTGTATGGTACCGAGGTGACATTTCTCTCATCTTCTTACTGCTCTGACTTGCTTCCCAACTGCTTTAGAACTCAGGCGGGAAGCGGGAAAGCGTTTATTAGTCCCACAACCCCCAGCAGAAGCTGTCGGCTCTGACTGGGGTGGGCGGGGGGATGCAGGGGTCAGAAAGGGCATATCAGCAGCAGGAAGTGCAGAAGGCCCAACCCCCCACCCCAGAGCTGCCACCCCCAAACACGCATGAGACAGGCCTGCTCTTCTCCAGCTCTGTGTCCACCACGCTTCTCGCTGCCCTGAAGGAGGCCAGCCACCCCAGGGGCAGCACCTCCTGGTCTGACCTTCTGGGTGTCCAGGCTGGGCAGGAGCAGTTTGCTCAGGTCTGACAGAGCTGGCCATGCATGTGTGCCGGGGACATGGGTGTGGGGAGGCCAGCCTGGGGTGCAGAGGTGCTGAGGGCTGTGCTCTAGAACTCTCCGGCCCCAGGTCCTCTGTGCCCTGGCTGGAGCTCTCCTAGCTGTGCCGATCTGTAAGAGGCAAAGGGAGACAGCTAGAACCACACCCCAAAGCTGCTCCCGGTCCCTGTGCCCATTTTACCAGGGCAAAAACTGAGGCCCGTAACAGGAGGGATGCAGGCAGTGGAGGCCAGGCTTGAGATCAATCAGCTTGGTGTCCAATGCGGGGCCTCTCAATCCGGCTCCTCTTCTTGGGGTGCCCGCCCTCCTCACTCTGCACTCGCCCAGGGCCACCCAGCCCCTCCTGGGTCTTCCTCCTGCACAAGGGCCTGGAAGTTCTGTCTGCCGCAGGCCCCCTCCCTCCAGCCCCCACCCGCACACACGTGTCAAGGGGACAGGCCTGTCCCGCCTACACCTTGGGCCCAGGCACTGGAGACTTGGTTCTGCGTCCTGCTGCCCCCGGGACCCTCACCTGTGTCCGTGTCTTTGGGGAGCTGCCCTGTCTCCAGGAAGAGCCAGAGGTTGCTGCATTTCTGCGACTCCACTCGGGTCACCCAGTAGCTGGCCACTGAGCCTGCGACTGGGGAGTGGGGGGCAGGGGCCAGTGGGCAGGGGGGCAGGGCCTCTGCACTTGTCAGGGGAAGGGAGCAGGGTGCAGGCTTGTTCTGGGCAGATGGGAGTGGTGGGGTCCAGCAGGGCTCCCACTGAGAACTGGAGCCCCATCCCCAGAGGCAGGGATGCCCGGACCACAGCCCCCCCACCCCTAGTGGGATCCACTTCTGCTGAAGAGCCAGCGGCAACGGGGGTGCATTTCAGGGGCGCCAGGCACCAGCCCTGAAGTACCCACCCACGGCCACCAGCACGTTCCACTGAAAGGGGTACGGAAACTTCCTCTGAACGAGCATCTGCAGGCCGACGGTCGCACCGGTGCCTGCCAAGAGCCATGGTCCACGTCAGCCAGCCCGTCCACGGAGCTGGCCAGGGGACCACCGGGGCTCTCGGCCTAAGTGCTCGCGGCACCTGCCAGGCTCCGAACACTGCGGGCTGGCGACCTGGCGCCACCTGCTGGGGAGTCAGGGTGAGACAGGAGGGTGAGGTCTCTTCACACCCCAAGGACAGACACCTGGACCCAGCCTACCTGTGACAAAGGTGAAAATGCCCTTCATGAAGGCGTTCGACTGGCACGCGGCATACTCCCCCAGTCCCTGGGATGGGGGAGGGGGTTGAAAGCTCAGTTCCCCGTCCCTCCTTTGGGCACACTCCGGCCCTGGGGGAGGGGACCACTCATCGTGAGGCCCTGGGGGCCTGGACACATCCCACCTGCCCCCATGCCCACCCAGGATGCCTCGATCTCCACAGCAAGAGGGTCCCCCACCTCTGTCCCTCTTCTCTTCCCTGATAAGGGCACTCCCACCGAGGCCCCCGCCCCGCTCAGGTCAGCTTCTGAGGTCAGGGGCCCGCGTCCCAGGCCAGCCTTCTCACCGGGTGCTTGCTGGCCACGGCGTCGTCCACCCGGGACAGGCCCAGGTTCACCATGTCTGGCGGGGCGCGGGGAGCCGGCGGGGCAGAGCGGCGCCGGACCGGGCGGAGGGGCGGGGCCGGATGGGGCGGGGCGGGGCCTGCGCAGGGCCGGGCGGAGGGCAGGGGGCGGAGCCGGCCGCGCGCTCCCCAGGCCCAGCTCTGTGACGTTGGGCGGCGAGGCGGCGGCGCGAACGCGGGCCCGGCCTGGGTCGTCCGCCTCATTTCCAAGCTCTCAGAGACATAATGATTCCTGTTAGTATTATTTGTGGGGGTGGGGCTTTGCTTACGGGATTACATCTACTGAAAAGGACCACGGAATAGCGTATCCAAAGATGATATAGCGAGTTAATTCCAAAAATACCGTAAGCGCGTACTTGGTGCCAGTTCTGTGCTAGGAGTTGGGGGTCCCACGGAGGAGTCAGAGCTCCTAGCCCTCGTAGAGCAGACAGGTAAACAGACCTGGGAGGAGGTCAGGAAAACAAAATGGGTCAGGGTACGGAGAGAGGCCAGGGCCTGTGTGTACGTGTGTGTGTGTGCGCGCCCGCCCTCAAGGAGAGACCTGCGTGGGAGGGTCAGGCAGAGGACCCTCAACCTTGAGCTGCTGTGCGGGACTAAGCGTGGCCCATTTGCAGAAGCTTCAGGAGGCCCACGTGGCTGGATCTGAGGGCGAGAGGCGAGGGTTGGGCTGGGCCTTGAAGCCTGGTGGGAACTTCAGTTCCTCTGATTGCGCACAGCCAGGCACAGCCAGGGATGTCAGCTCAGTGGACACCTCGCTGTCCCTGCACGGCGGGGGGCCAGCCTTCCAGGAGTGCATCTGCTAAGGTTTAGAGAGTGTTTCGGCAGTGGAGCAGGCAGGGGTGCTGTCATGGTGCAGCGTGCTGTCAGGATATAGGGGGCTACTGGGGTGCAAGAGTGCTGTCAGGGTGCTCTTGGGGTGTATTTGGAGGCTGCACTAACAGGCCTCGGCATTGGGTTGGAGGTGCCAGTGAGGAAGGAAGGGGACCCAGGCCGGCCTCCAGGGCTTGCCCTGAGCACAGGTGGGCACAGCAGTGGGGGCTGAGGGGAGCTGATGGTGTGGGGCACACTGGGAGGCGGTTCGGGCTCTGTCGGGTCTGAGATGTCTGGAGACAGGAGATTGGGATGTGTGAATCTGGAACCCAGTGGGGAGGTCAAGGTTGTAGTTAAAAATGCTTTCTCTAAAGAAAAATTTATTATTGCTTGTTAATGAAAATAGTGTATATTCCATATAAAAATTAAAGCTGTGCAGATGCTCCTGAAGTAAAATGCACGTCCCCCACCACCAATGTGGGCGCTGGCCGGGACATTCCCTGTGCAAGTGAGTGATGGGGGTGGGCGATGGGGGGATGGGGGGAGACGTGGGGTGATGAAGAGACATAGGGTGCAGCCATTGCCAGCGCCTGCTCCTTCCCAGGGCTCTGGAGAGAAGTGCCCGGGGCGCCCTCAGGGTGGGCTGGAGGGGGGCAGGGCGATTTCACCAGGTGCAGTGTGATCCGAAGTCACCACTGCCTCTGTGACAAGGTGTGGTTGGTTCACTTCTACTCCAGTTAAACCCAAAGTTGCTACTTGTTAGTGTGTGTCTTTGGAAGTATCACCACGAAGTGGGTCAACAATTTACTGTTGAAGTCACTTGAGGAAATTGGCTTTCAAGCCTAAACAGAGGGTGCAATGCTATCTTAGTACAGAGTCATTAGGACTGACTGGCAGCTATTTTCCACCCTTGGCTGATGCTTTGATAATCTTAGTATTTAGTTTCTCAGGCAAGCCACCTACAGACTCCTGTAGATCAGCTTTGGAAGTCTTAGAATACATGAACTCAGAAAGCCGTTTCATCTTCTCTTGTGTTGAAGAGACAGTGTGGAAATTCTACCGACATATGAAATATTCTTTTGCTTCAAAATCTATTGCCTTGGGAGTTCCCTGGTGGGCAGTGGTAAGGAATCCGCCTGCCAACGCAGGGGAAGCGGGTTTGAGCCCTGGTCGGGGAACTAAGATCCCACATGCCGCAGGACAACTAGGCCCCCGTGCCACAACTACAGAGCTCGCATGCCGCAAACTGCAGAGCCCATGGGCCACAACTAGAGAGAGAAAACCTGCACACCACAGCTAGAGAGAAGCCCACGCACCCCAACGAAGTGCCCACGCGCCACAACAAAAACGATCCTGCATGCCTCAACAAAGATCCCGCGTGCCGCAACTAAGACTCGACGCAGCCAAAAAAACCATTGCCTTTCCCAAATTCCCTTTTTGTACCATTCATTTCTTCTTGGCTCCATAATCTGAAGGTGGACTGAGTTGTTGAAGTTTACCATTTTCTTCAACAGCTCTTTTGACTTACAAATAGGTCAGCGGGCTGGGGCCTGGGCCTCTGCACTTCTCAGGGAAAGCGCACAACCGATACATTTCAGGCCAGGCTGAACCTTGCAGAAGCGTTCCTGCCAAATGCTCCATCTTCAGGAAGAAGCCCCGCCCAGGTATCGCTAACCTATCCATGTGCCACCAAGCTCCAAGGAACAGACACTTGGATTCATGCGTCACATCTGAAAAAGCACCAACCCCCGACTGGAGCTGCATACCATCTGGTGACCTGAAAGTAAAGATTTCCAGGAATTAAAGCAGGTGACATCTGACCAGACAGCTTTCCCAAGATGTCTGGACCAGGCCTGTACGCCCTTTTCTCACTGTTGCTGCTTCTCTCTCTCTTTCATGGGAAGACAACACCCTTGTCCGCATTTCCCAAACCCTTGTGAAAGGGGGAAACCTCTTCTTTTGATTATGGCCTTTTGGAAACAGCCTTATCATGATCCCGTGACAAATTAATCTTTTACTTGCCTTTTGGGAAGCGTTAGACGGTTCAGGATTCACAGTGTTTATTTCATCTGAACTATTAACTGACTCTGGGTTCTTATCTACACTCTCTGAATTTGCAAACTTACAGGCTGTATTTTTCATAATATAATTGGTTCCAAACAGTTCTTTTGAGATAACAATACTATTTTTAATAGATCTTTGAAGTTTTGCTCTTTTTTCAGAGCTCATCAGCTACTGCTTCACGTTTATTTCTGTGCTGTTTCTTCCCAACATACTCAGGTAATTCTTTCAGTTTGAGTGTGCTCCTTCTCTATTTACTGTTCTATTTCCGCCTCATAACAAAATGGAGGCCTCCCATTGATCCACTTTACTAAACCTTCATGGCTGCCTAAGTGGGAACTTCCAGGAGGCGTATTTGACTGCAGATTTCCCTCCATGGGGAGAGCCTTGTTCCCTTGGGTCAGAGTAAGTACCAATGAAAAATGACCAGGAAAGTGGAAACTCGGGAATTCCCTGGTGGTCCAGTGGTTAGGATTCAGTGCTTTCACTGCCGGGGAGCCCAGGTTCAATCCCTAGTCAGGGAAATAAGATCCCACAAGACACGTGGCACAGCCAGAAAAAAAAAAAAAAGTGGAAACTCAAGTGCATAGAATCAGGCATAGTTGCAAGTCTCACCTGCCTCTCTGTGGTCCTTTGATTTGTTCAGTTGGCCACCTTCAGGCATAAGATCCATGTTTGGAACCATCACACAATTTAGAGTTGTCATGTTACTCTTAATTCTGTTTTGTATGAATATTTTAAATTCTGCATTTTGTTGCCTGTCAAACTTTTGTAAAAATGATGTATCCTGGGACTTCCCTGGCGGTCCAGCGGTTAAGACTTCACCTTCCAATGCAGGGGGTACGGGTTCGATCCCTGGTCAGGGAGCTAAGATCCCACATGCCTCAGGGCCAAAAAACCAAAACATAAAACCGAAGTAATAGTGTAACAAATTCAATAAAGACTTTTAAAATGGTTCATGTCAAAAAATAAAATAAAAAAAAAAACCAATGTAGCCAATAAAGTGATACTGGCTCAACATTTCAAAATAATCTCCCTTGGCCTTAATAAAACAGCAACATGGGTTTATTCGGGAACAGTAAAGAACTGCAATTCAGGACAAGCAATCTAGGGCAAACCACAGCAAGTGCAGAGAACAAAGGAGAGGAAACTCTTTTATAGAGGAGAAGGGGGAGTTGAGAGGGGCTGTTCTAAACAAAGTGTCCGTTGGAGGAAACTGGGAGTTCGCAGTGTGGTGACTTTTCATTGGCTGAACTGTGATGGTCTCTCATTGGCTGGGCTGTTGCTGGGCTGGGAGAAAATCTTACTTCCTCCTGCTGGGTAGAAAGCAGTAACCTTCCTGCTGGGTCTGCAATTGAGGCTGCATGGTAGGGTGTGAGAGCCCCCCCTTCTGGCCTCCTGACTGCAGTTTAGTGAGGGTTCCCTTTATTACTTTTCATATAAAGGAGAGGCCTGAGGGTCCAGAGGGAAACCACCCCATGCCTCCGAGAATGCTGCAGCTCTCTGGCTCCAGACCTGGACCTCCCACCCCCACTAAGGGGCCCTGCTCACTAACGAGGTGCAGGCATGACCCCTGCCCTGCCTGGCTGGGCCTCCCATTCCTCACAGCTCAGCTTTTCTCCACAGAAATGGAACCCAAGTCATGTGCAAACACACCACTTCCCCGACCTTGGCCAGCTTCACTCATCTGTGCCCCAAGACCCTTCTCCAACAGGAGGGCAGGCACCTCACCCGACCCCACCCAAGGTGCTTCCGAGAATCACGGGCAGCTGAACACGTGCCCTGTGACGATTGGCCCAAATGGCCAGGACTTGAACGATAACGAACAATAATTTCTGTCCGCATCTTCAACTCAGGACCAACTGGAGAAAGACATATATGCCCCCTAAACAACCACAGGGGATGCCTACCTGTTCTCATTTGGGTGGTCTTCATTTATTTCCACTGTTGTAATCGGTCTTTTATGTTTTTCATCTTTTTTGTTATTAAAAAAGAAATTCTAAATATTCCTATAGAAAACTGGTTAATCTTTATCAGGTTTACCTTTTCTGATTTTCATAGACTTGGTCCATACCAAATTAAAAATTTTTTTTCCTACCAGCACTGTTAAATTTCATTTTTATGTGGAAATCTGATCCATCTGGAATTTATTTTGATGTAAGGAGTGAGGTGGTGATCTAGCTACGTATGTATTTTCTAAATGGTCCCTAGTGGTGACAGTTTTGTTGACTGCGTGTTCAAGCTTTTCTCCACAGACAGAAACATGTCCTTCGTCGTATGCTGAATTCCCCTGTCATTTGTGTCTCTTCCCATTTTTTCTAGATTCTTCTGTTATTCTATTTACAATCATGCTCTTACTGCTCATGATTTTATAACAGGTTTTCATGTCTTGTAGAACTAGTTGCCTGGGTTTATTTTTCCTTTGTAGAATTTTTTTAGTTTTTATTCCATGTTTACTTTTTCATATGAAATTAGAAAATTTTTTTTTTTTTCTGGTTGAAATTTTTTAAAACTTGGAATTCTAAAAAATGTATAGATGATGATTCAGGGAGAACTGGTGTCTTTATGATAATGTGGTTTATTTTTTGGGTCATCCCTGGAACAAGTTGCTTTTCCAGCATCTGTTCAGCCCTGACCCATTTCCTGCAGGGACAAGGAGGCAGACTCTAATTAGGAGAAAGCGGGGAGTTTGTTTACAAAGAAACGATCTATCCACACATGGGTGGGGCGTAGGGGAGCCCAGAGCAGCAGAGCTGACGGTCCCCAGGCGTAAGGGTGGAGGGGAGGGCAGCATCCAGAATGCAGAGGAGAACCGTGTGGATAAGGCTCCCCAAGCCGCGAGACCAGTGACCTGAGGGTGGGGGGCTCGGCCAGCACCTGGTGGCCTCGATCCCCCTCCTCCCCATCTCCCATCGGGCTCCCTGGCTGAGCCCAGCAGGGCAGGGGACGGGGGTCCTTGACGCCGTCCGTTCAGGTTGGGTCCCTCCGTGGTCAGCAGGGTGGAGTGAGGCACGGCCTGAAGGTCCTCCTCTGAGGGCAGAGGGCTGGGACCGAGAAGTGGCCCAGGCGTGCCAGGAAGCCGACATCTGGCTTTGAGCTGGGCCGCACGGCAGGCGGACAGGGCCCGGCCTGGGGGGACGACGGCAGCCCTGGACAACTGGAGCCAGGGCGGGTCACAGGAGGGATGTCAGGCTCCCGGGTTAGTGGGAGGCTGGAGAACCGAGTGGCGGGAACTGGGGCCGCTCCAGGCGCTGAGCAGGAACCAACAGGAACGTCCAGGGGAGCCTTGGGTCCGAGGCCACGCGGGGGGCACTGAGCTCCGACCAGCGGCGTCCCCACCGGCTTCCCACGAGGCTCAGCCCCCAGGAGCGCCCCCTAGCGCCCGCCAGTCTTCACAGCAGGCTGCCTGCTGCTGGGGAGGGGGAGGAGGGGGAGGAGGGGGAGGAGGAGGGGGAGGAGGGGGAGGAGGAGGGGGAGGAGGGGGAGGAGGAGGGGGAGGGGAGGGGAGGGGGAGGGGAGCGGGTGGGCAGCGGGGAGGCGCGGGTCAGCCAGGTCAATCCCAGCTCACCCCTTATGCCAGCACCAGGCTGACCGTTGCCAGTGCCCTGAGTGCAGCTCCTGCCCTGAGGGGCCCTCCCTGGCCTGGCGTCCACCCTGTCAGTCCAACCTCCCCAGCGAAGAGTGCTGGGAGGGGCTCTGGTTCCTGCCTCCTAGGCAGTCGTCCTTCAGCCCCTGCCCTCTGGTGCCCTGGGCCTCTTCTATGAAGGGCGTGGGGAGTCACCCCTGCCCCTGCTGGGCTATCTGTGCCTGAGGCCCTGGCCCCTGGGTTTGTCCGCTTTGCGGGCCCTTGTGACCTGAGCTGGAACAGGGTGGAGTGGGGTGGAGGGCGTCACGTGTACTTTTTTTTTTTCCTGAAATTAAGTCTTTGGCATTGGCAGCATCACAACTTCCGTCCTCAATGAAAAGTGGAATAGCAGTTGGCAGTGGGCTTTATTTCCAGCAGCCTTATTGACGTTTAATTCAGGGACCGTATAGTTCACCCATATAAGTGTACAGTTCAGTGGGGTTTAGTGCATTCATAGAGTTGTGCAACCATCACCACCATCCACTCTAGAACATTTCCCTGACCCCAAGGGAGAGCCTGTGCCCATTAAACGGCTGCTCCCCACTGCCCCAGGACCTGGTACCCACTGATCTCCTTTCTGTCTCCATGCACTTGCCTCTCTGCACTTTGCATACAGGGGGGTTCCTACACCACATGGCCTTTGGGGCCTGGTCTCTCACCCAGCACCCTGTCTTCACGGTTCATCCTGTTCCTTCTCATACGGACAGCTTTCTGACGTGTGGATAGACCCTGTTTGTTTATCCATTCATTGGTAGCAGTTTTGAAGCTTGGAAACCCTGCAACGGACCCCACTTCAATATAAGGTGACCTTCCTGCTCGGGGACCCCTCCCCAGCCCAGCGGGCACGAAGCCCCATGTAAGCCCTTCTGCCAGCCCGGCAAGCAGGGTCCCTTTGCTGCTGCCCTGTGGCCATTGCTGGGACCGCACCTGCTGTGCTTGGGCCCAGGGCCTTGCCAGCTCTGGTCTGACCACTGCCCACACCTCTCCTGCCAGTGCCCCCGTCCACGTCCTGAGTCCCCGCAAGCCTCCTGTGCCCTCCTCCTAGTCTCCTCCAGGGAGCTGAGGCCAGCAGGAAGCGACGGAGGCCCTGGCAGTGGCGCCCCTGCACTGCGGGGAGGGGTGCGGGGCTCCCACTGACCCGCTGCTATCTGGGCCTGCAGTGCCAGCTGCACCCACGGACCATGCAGGCCAGATGTGGCCACACAAACCCTGCCCCGGCAGCAAATGTGTGCTGTGAAGATCCCAGTTTAGCAGACCTGCGGGTCAAAGCGACTTGGCCCCTGTCCTCTATTCATTCACAAGCATTAACTAGCCCCTTCCACCGCCAGGCCCTGCGCTCCAGGCTGGGGAAACAGACACCAACAGGCTGCCAGCAGGCTGGTACAGCTCCTGTTGTCATGGGGTTTACAGTGTGTGCGGGAGAGGAGACAACAAATAAACACAGCAGAGAATTCGGATGATGCTAAAGCCGCCAGAAAAACGACCGGCAGGTGAAGGCTGGGGTTTGAGGAAGGCTGCTTGGAGGATGCAGAGGGTGAAAAGTAGCCCAGGGAGCAGGGGGCTCCGGTGAGGGGGCTGGAAGGGACCTCCAGAGGGCCGCTGGGTGGGAGGGTGCAAGCAAGAGGCCTGGGGTGGGGCGGGGGCTGGCTGGGCTGCCCGCTGGGGAGCTGGGCTGGGCACAGGGCTGGGCTGCCCACTGGGGAGCTGGGCTGGGCACAGGGCTGGGCACAGGGCTGGGCTGCCCGCTGGGGAGCTGGGCTGGGCACAGGGCTGGGCACAGGGCTGGGCACAGGGCTGGGCTGCCCTCTGGGGAGCTGGGCTGGGCACAGGGCTGGGCACAGGGCTGGGCTGCCTGCTGGGGAGCTGGGCTGGGCACAGGGCTGGGCACAGGGCTGGGCTGGCCGCTGGGGAGCTGGGCTGGGCACAGGGCTGGGCACAGGGCTGGGCTGGCCGCTGGGGAGCTGGGCTGGGCACAGGGCTGGGCACAGGGCTGGGCTGGCCGCTGGGGAGCTGGGCTGGGCACAGGGCTGGGCACAGGGCTGGGCTGCGTGCGGGTTCTGTGCTCAGGGCCACGATGACTCAGGAGCATCTCAAGCAGGGACGCATCAGATCGATGCTTTACAGGCTTTGCTCCGACCACTTTATAGAGGGTGGACTTAGGGGGTGAGGGTGAGTGGGGAGGCCGGGAGATGACCGGGCATCGAAGACTCGTGATGGAGAGTCCCCAAACCACGGCCGGGGACACACCGGTGGCAGGTTCTCCACAGCCTGGGAGGCTGCCCTGCACCTCTGAGACTCAGACGGGTCCCCGGAGGAGTCTGCAGGTTGTTCATCCGGCCCCCTTAACGAACGGCATTTGGTCATTTCCATTTTTTAGGGATTGTCAGTAAAATCACATGACCAGCCACCGGCAGGTTTTGTGTGTGTCTCATTTCTCTTGGGTAAATACCTAGGCGTGCGAGTGTCGAGCCGTATGGTAATGAATGTTTACCTTCATAAGAATCTGCTAAACCATTTCCCAGGGTGTTGCACCCTCTCGTTTTCCCCATCCCAGTGGTGACAGCCTTGATTTAGAAACAGAATCGCCATCCTGCTGGTGTATAGCTGCGTCTCCTTAGGACAAATGCCCGTGAGCCTCTCTGCGTGGGTTTGCTTTCTGTCTGGGAATCTTTTCAAATCTTTTGTCTGTTTTTAAAAAAAAAATTTTTTTTTAATTGAGTCTTGAGAGTTCTCTACACGTTCAGGATTTAAGTCCTTTATCAGATAGATGTGTGTTTTGTAAATATTTTCACGGGAAGGCTTTCACTGCATTCTGTCCGATGACTCTGGGACCTGACTGAGAGCTGGCGTGGCCTGAAACCCGGTGGAGGCTGCGAGCGGGAGCCCTCGGCTCTGCCCCTCCCTCCCCGCTGGCCCATGGGGTCTTCCTCTGACTCTGAACCCACTTCCACTCCAGAGCGCAGTGCTGGCCTTCCCTGGGCACCGCTGCCTCTGACCCGAGGCCTCTGGGTGGTGTGTCCCGAGGTCACACGCTGTTCCTCAGAGTGTCTCTGGGGCCCTCTGTCTGAGTGGACATGAGAGGTCACCTGGAGAGGCCTCGGCAGCTCGAGCCCCCTCCAGCCCGTGGAGCCACCCGGGCGACACTCTGGTCCACACGCTTATGCAGCCAGGGATAAGGTGGCCGGACACCCTAATCCACCCTAAGTGGCAGCCCAGACCCACCCTCCTCTTGGGCTGCTGGAGGCCCAGCTGGGGGTCTGGAAGTGAGGGGTGCCCAGGCCTCTGACGTCACCTCTGTCACCCCAAGATGAGGTCCGGAGGCCTGGCCAATGGTGGCTCCACTCCCGTGCGAGGAGGCGAGAGGTGGGGACTCTGGGGGCTCTGAGGGGAGCTCGCTGGTGGGGGCAACCCGACCGGCTGAGCCGTGGTCACGGAGGTGGCCGGGACACGAGCCAGGTGAGGGCCAGGCTCTCTGGAGCCTCCAGGAAACGACTCCCGGAGCAGGTGCGGACACTCGACCGATCGTGCCAGACAGTGAGCAAAGAGCGCCTGGAGTTTGCGGAGCCAAGGTGCCTTTCGCTCCCCAAGCTGCTCATCGGCAGAGCCCCACTGCCGGGCTGGGCTGCAAAGCTGGGCCGGCGGGGCGCCAGGGGCCAGAGGACTGGCCTGGGGATGGAGGCCCCCCTGCTGAGCTGCGTCCTGGCACTGCTCTGAGCGACCTCGGCACAGGCTGAGGTCCTGGCGCAGCCAGATTTTGATGCCAAAAAGGTATCGGAGGCCTCCGAGCTGTGCCACGCGGGTGGGGGTCCGGGCTGAGCCCTCACTGGAAACAATAGCGACGACGTGATAATAGTACCTACTGCCTTCCATGGAGCAGTTGTTCGGTGCCTTGGGCCCACACACCCTTTAGAGCCCCTCTCCATTTAATCCCGAAACAACCATGTATGTGGGTAATTACCGACCCACTTCACGGTTGGGAGAACTGAGGCTCACAGTGGCCATGAGACCTGCCCCAGGTGAGTGGGAGAGCAGGGACCCAGACCCAAGAGATGGACAGTCCGGAGACCCCCGGCTGTGTGGCTTCAGACATATCTGCGTCCTTGTGGCCCAGGGTCCCGGTGCACCCCACCAACTCCCCTCCTCACCTGGCTGCCTTTTCAGGCCCTGTCCCCATCTCTTCTCCTGCCCCCCCTCATCACACACTCCCAGGTCTGGGTCTGCAGGGACCAGGTCAAGGTGGGGGTGGTCGAACCCCACAGCACGTTGGTTGGGTAGGGATTGACTGGAGGGGCCTCTGAGGGCTGGGCACTCAGGCCAAAGCTCATGCCTCTCTCTGGCTGGGGACCCACCCTCCCCTGCTTGGCCCACTGCCTCACACCCTGAGTGGGGGCTGAGATACTATTTTGCTTTCATTTCTGGGGGGCTTGGTACAGTGAACCGGGGGGTGGGTCCCCAAGAAGAGAGGCTGGGGTGAGGGCTGGAGGCTGGCATTGGGAGCTGCAGGTAAGGATGCCTGAAGGGGGTGGGCCCAGGGGAACCTGGTCCCGGAGAACAGCGAGGCCGCCCCAACCTCCCAGATGCCGCTGTGTGCATTAGGAAAGGGCACTCCTCTGGGCAGCTGCCCGTCCCTGCCGGTCCCTTGGCCAGGCAGGCACTTTCACGCAGTGCACAACCTGCCCAACCTCGGGTGGCGGACCTGTTGTCAGCCTTCAAGAAAGTGCAGTGAGGCCAGGAGACCCTCATCTGCCCTTCTCTCTCACCTCTGTGAGCCACAGGGGTTCACAGGGACCCCTGTTCGGCCCCAGGCCGGACCCAGGAAGCGAGCCCCCAGGCCTTCCAGGACTTCTACCCGACGGTGGGGCTGCCAGATGACATGGTGGTCACGCTGCCCAAGTCAGGTACCGCCGAGCCCCGCCCTGTGGGAAACCCCGCCCCACCAAGCCCTGCCCCGCCCCCTTTCCGGAGTCCTGGGAGGTACAGGCAGGAGGTGGCCTTCTCTTCTAAGGATGGGTTGGCAGCCGTTCCAGCCACTCTTCTTCACACCCCGCCCTTCCCCTTAACACACATGAGGTAGATGTTTGGAGCAGTCGGAACCCAGGGGCCCCACGCTCTGTGGGGGGCTGTCCCGGGCAGGTCCCAGGAGCAAGTGGGCAGTCCCAGCCAGCCCAGCCTCTCACAGACCCTATTCCTTTCTACAGATGTGTGCTCCTCGGGGGCAAGGAAGCACCCTGACAGCTCGGGAGACCCACCGTGGCCCTTCCCAGGTGGGGGCCAGGGTAACTCCTCCCTGCCGTTCTCCAGGGCCTGTGCATGTGGGCTGCCCCTTCTCACCATGCCTCCTGCCCTCTCACCTTCTGAGGTCTGCAGGTGCAGATCCCCGCCAACATCCATTGTTCTGCCTGGACACTCACCTGTGTGCGCCAGGCCTCAGCTGACACATCGCCTCTTCCAAGGAGCCTCTCCTGATTACCTAGGGCTGCCATAACAAACTACCACAAACTGGGTGGCTTAAAACAACAGAAATTTACTCTCTCACAGTCTAGAGGCCAGAGGTCCAGAATCAGGTTGTGGGCAGGGCTCGTTCCGTCTGGAGGCCATAGGGGAGAATCCCGGCCTCTTCCAGCTTCTAGTGGTGCTGGTAATCCTTGGTGTTCCTTGACCTGTAGACCCATCACTCCCACCTCTGCGTCCGTTGTTACCTGGCCAGATTTCCCTCTTCTTGTAAGGACATCAGTCATTGGATGTAGGGCCCACCCTAAATCTAGGGTTATCTCATCTCGAGATCCTGAACTAATTACATCTGCAAAGACCTTATTTCCAAATAAGATCGCTTTCAGAGTTCCAAGTGGACTTGAATTTGTGGGGAGACGGTCCAACCCAGTACATTCTGTGTCCCCGTAGCCCCTGGCTTACCCCTGGGACACTGGGTCCTGCCTTGGAATCCCCTGTCCTCGTTCACTTCCTGAGGGTCCCACGAGGCAGCCTTCTGGGTTGCTGCCATCACAGGGCTGGGTCCCTGGGAGCCCTTGGGACACGGATGCAGGTGGGCTCTTGGGGACACCTTCTCCCAAAGTGGACACCAGGAAACCATCGGGCCCCTCACCCGTGTTCATCGTGAAGAATTTGGGAGCCTATGTAAAACAATAAATAACGGACGCGACGTGACAGTCGCCAGCATTGGGAGGCGCCCCCGCAGCCTCTCCTGGCAGGATTAGATGTCGCTCGGTGGGGGCTTCCTGAGTGGCCCGCGGGCAGTGTCCCTCCGGCCTTCACAGGCCTTCACCGCATTCTGCCTCCCTGGCCGGGCTGGGTTTACCCAGTGCTGTGCTGGGGACGCCGGGGCTGCTGCGTCTTTCCACGGGTCTGGATGACCCTGCCCAGGACCCCAGCCCTGTGTCCTGTCACATGGGAGCTTGTTTCAGCAATGTTACTGGGTGCGAGGAGGGCGGTTAGGGATCGTGTCACATCACCCTCAGGAAGGTTCTAGCTGCGGAAAGTGTGAACCTGTCTTCCTGCTCTGTGCCCCACCCTCCAGGATTATCTTAGAAAAAGCAGCTTTCGGAGTAAAGTGCCCCATGTGGACCCCCTCTCAGGTGCTGAGTCTGTGGCGCCTGGCATGGTTTAGTGGCCATTCTGGGGCTTTCTTGCCACGCCAACCCCTCACTGCTAACTAGGGAGTGAGCGAGGCCCTGGGGAGAGTGGCTGGGTCCCCAGGAGCCCAGGGCAGGGGCAGTGCTGGTGCTTGGGCGGCCTCCAGCCTGGGCCCTCGGGGGGTGGGGGCGGCACTGGGGGTGCGTTTCCACATTTGCAGAAGTTTTGGCGGCAGGATCCACTCGCACTGGCCTTTCTGGTGATGAGTAAATTGGGGGGCCCTGCTGCATGAGGGGGGCAGCTCGGGGTGTTCCAGGAGTGACCAGACCTTTCCTGTCTGTGCAGGGTGAGCCGGAGCAACAGGCCTTGTCACCCGGAGTCGTCTGGACCCAAGGCCCTCCTGGCCTCCCCATCCCCTGTGCTCCGCAGGCAGCTCCTTGGGCCTCCCCCCTTCCACTCAATAAACAGATTCTGCAGTTTTGAGGCCCCTCGCCTCTTTGGAGAGACCGTCAGGGAGGGCACAGCGGGCCCTGCCTTGACCCGGGCTCCTGGGGCCACTGAGGCAGGGAGGCTCGGGGGCTGAGGACAGGGACTCTGGCTGCTGGACTCCTGGCTGAGGGCAGGAGGCGCCAGCCAAGGGTGGCACCTGTGGGGGCCGCAACCACAAGCAGCGTCCGGTGCCCCCTGCCCAGGCCCCGTGGGTTCATGGCACCTGTGGGGGCAGCAACCACAGGCAGCGTCCGGTGCCCCCCGCCCAGCCCCCGTGGGTTCATGGCACCTGTGGGGAAACCGAGGTGCCCTGTGCAGCCCAGCCCTGCGGCTGGGTCTCCTCGAGGTGCACAGATTCCCCTCCGCAGGCCCGGGGGCAGGGGGGCTGCGGGGTGGCGCTTGTCGGGGTTTCCCTCTTGGTATTGGTGTGACCGTGGCCTTGGGCAAGTCATGTGAACCTCTGTGAGGCTTGGGAATGGGTCACGGTCGTGGCCAGTGCAGTCCGAGCCTCGCCCTCCGGCCCCGCCTGAGCGCTCCTTGATGGACCCCTGGGCCCAGATGAGGAAACTGAGGCACAGAGAGGACGGCCACTTGCCCAGCAAGAGGCCAGGCTGGGATCCAGGGCCGGTGGCCAGGTTCCAGGGCCTGGGCTATGTGCTGACCCCCCACGAGGTGTGGGACCAAGGGAGCCCCCCGCCCAGGGACTGTTGCCCTCCCCCCCCCCGACGTCGTGCCCAGTGGAGCTCAGAGCGTTCAGTTCTGTCCGGTGCACACACTTCAAAGGGCCAGGCCTGGGGTGGGGCAGGAGGGTGCTGGACGTCCCGCTTCATTGCTCGCCGGCGTCTTGCAGCCCTCGCGGGGCCGGAGCTGGAAGCCATTAGCCCTGAGTGCACCTGTCCTCATCCTGGCCCTGGCCACCCCGAGACAGTGGGTGTCCCCCACGCTTCCTGCCCTCCCTCTCCTGCCTGGCCGAGCCCCCGGGGGGGCCCTGGCTCCTCAGCCCGGTTCTGGGTCAGCCCGGTTCTGGCTCAGCCCGGTTCTGGGTCAGCCCGGTTCTGGCTCAGCCCGGTTCTGGGTCAGCCCGGTTCTGGGTCAGCCTCCTTGGGGGCCCCTGCTGCTCCTGCTTGTTGGATGGTCCCCCTGGTCTCTGAGCTGCCCTGTCCTAGCTTGACCCCCATACCCGGGACCCAACCCCACAGGCTTTGTTGGAGGTAGTGCTGCGTCCGGGGTCAAGCTGGCCAGTCAAGCTGCCACTGGTGAGCAGGCCTCCCCTTTGAGCTGACCAAGCCTGGAGCCGTTCCCGGGTGGGCTTTTTTGGCCTCGAAGGTGGGAAGGCTGCCCCCCACCGGCCAGGGACCAGGGGTGCTGATCTGGGTAGCGGTTGCTTTGGGCGCCCTGGAACCCCTCTTGGGCACCTGACCCCTGCTGCTCTGCTTCACTGTCATGACGGGTGGGGAAACTGAGGCAGAGCAGCTCGCCCGGGTTACACGGCTGGAGGGCCGGGGCTGGTGCCCAGGAAGCCTGACTCCATCTCACCTTGACGTGCTTGTCATCTGGTCCTGAGCCCAGGAGAAACGCTTTGGGGGCGGTCGGGGGCCTGGGGCCTGGAGGGGAGGAGGTGGACGCTGGCGGCTCACGGCCCGTGGAGCGCAACCCGGACAGGATGTCCCTGGGGCTGGCCTTCTGGGCTGTGGGCCCCACTGCGCTGTGCGGTGTGGACGCATGGAGTGGGGTGGGTACTGTCCAGGTGGGGGAGGCCCCGGCACAAGAAGGAGGCGGAGCAACTGCTGGCTCCCTGGCGCCTGCAGAGGCTCACGGGGCTGGTGCGATCCCACTGCGCCCCACTGCCACCTCCCGTGGGCCCTCCCCTCCCACTGGGCCTCTGTGCCTTTCAGGCGCTGCTCCCTCTGCAGGGAACGACCTTTCCCACGCAAGCTTTGCACCCCCCGCCATCGTTTCCCCCACCCGGGGGAGGACCCCCCCACTCGGCTCTGCGGTCCAGGCCCGTGGAGCGTACGCCCACTTGTCCCAAGAGCCATCAGAAAGAGCCTGAAAACCACCATGTGTCCTGGGAGGAGGGCCCGGGTGTGCGTGTGGAGCTCTGAGCCCCCGGGGGTCTGGGCTTGGTGTATCCATACTGTCAGCGCCCCCGGGGTGGGAGATGTGGTCCTGGGTCGCCCCGGTGCAGGTGGGGGGGGGGCCTTGTCCTGCTCTCAGGCCCCCAGGTGGGCCCCGCCGCAGTGTCCACCATCAGCCCCAGGCCAGGCAGGGGGTGGCGCCGGCTGCTCTAGTCCAGGCCACCACCCCCCCCGCCCCTCCCCGGGGCTGTGGGTGTCGCGGGGCCGGATGCACGCCCCCTGAGCATTTGGAGGCCAAGTCCGCCGAGGACACTCTTGGGTGATTGCGCCACCCGCCAGCTCTCCCTCCCGATATAGACCCGGGTGCGGGGGCCACAGGAGCGGGGAGCACAGACCCTTGATGGAGGCCGGGCTGCTGAGCGCCGTCCTGGGCATCATCCTGCTGCAGGTGGAAATGACCGCGCAGGACCTGGACCTGCAGAAGGTGGCTTTCTTTCTGGGCCCCGGGAGGAGGTGGGGCGGGGAGGGGCCCGCGTGTGCAGCTACTCCAGGCCCCGCCTCCGCCCCAGCTGATGCTGGGCAGCTGCGTCGGGGCCCCAGGACTCACCCAGGCCAGCCCTGTGAGGGCAGGTGGTGGGGTGTCTGAGCTCAGCCCCGCCTGGTCTCCCCTCTCCTAGCGAGTGGGTGTGAGGCAAGTGCCCAGGGCCGGGCAGGGGCGGCGCCCTCCCTCAGGGCCTCCTGTGGGCAGGCCTGTGTCCTCAGCCCGGCCGGCTGGTCCTCTGGGGTCTCCAGGGTGTGGGGTCCTGCCTGTACCCTCTGACCCCACACAGTGTAGGAGCCAGAGGAGGCTTTCCTGGTGCGGAGGCCTCGGCTGCGGGCTTTGGTTTCCAACCCGATGCTTCTTTGCCCAAGTTCCTTCTTCACCGGCTCTGTGTCGGCTGCTGGGCCAGGAGCACGTCAGCAGGCTCAGAGGTGACAAATGTCGGACATGGATTCGTTTCTCTTGCAAAAGTGATCAGTTTTCAAAAGTTTCAGATGGAAGTTCTGGGCTCCGGGTGGCCGTTTCTGCGGCAGGCGCTCGGTCCCCCAGCCTGGTCGGGCAGAGCCGGGCCTCTTCCGCGGGGGCAGCGCTGCTGGCCAGCGCTCCCCGGCGGCTGCCACATTCGGCTGGCCCTCTCCAGCCCCCCTCTCTCAGGCTCTAACCACCAGTGCCCCTGGCGTCCCGTCCCCGAGGACAGGCGGCAGCGAGGCTGGTTCCCCTTGGGGACTGAGATCCAGCCCTGTGGCAACTGCAGACAGGCCTGTGCGGGGAGGGGCTCGCCCTGTCGCCCCCCAAGGGACCCCTCAGAAGGCCGACGACTTGCTGCTTCAGAGCCTGTCAGATCCCTGCCTGGGAGGTCCGGGGAGAGGGGTCTGCCTCCTGGGGCCCAGGGGTGGGGTCTCTGTCCGTCTGCCCGAGACGGGCTTGGCTCCGGCCCCTTTCTCTAGATTGCAGGGTTCTGGCGGGAAGTTGGGGTGGCCTCCAGCCAAAACCTGGCACTGCAGACCCCAAAGAGGCTGGAGGCCTTGTTCCTGACCTTGAGTGGGGAGGAGCTGACTGTGAAGGCTGCGTATAATAGGTAAGGGGCCTGGGCATAGCCCGGCTGCACCGGCTGCAGCTGTGGATGCGGACTTCATTGTCACTTGGGTGGACCAGGCCTCCCTGTGTCTATCTTGACCCTTCCCTGAGACCAGACCCCCAGGCTCCTAGAGCTGCATCTTCTCCCAAATAAAAGCACGGGGTCTTAATGAAGCCCCATCGGTTTACAAGAAAGGAAAATGCACTTAGGGGTAGGTGGCTCTCTGGAGGTCACAGAATCCTTGGGTGAGAGGCTGGCACGGTCCCATCCTGTGCCTCTGCCCTCCTTGTCCTGATCCAGGCTCTCCTGGGGACAGACACACTGCCAGAGCCCTTCCTGAAGACACGCACCCACCCACCCCCAACACCCCCCACCCCTGGAAGTGTGCCCAGCAGAAGGAATGCAGGCTGGCATTTTCCTAATGAGCACTTTCCTGCCTCTCAGCTCAGGAAGTTGTGAGACTGAACAAATAGTGAGCTCAGAAGTAAATGTTTCGGGGAGATTTGTTTTTCCTGGTAAGAGCCATTCCCTTGTTGCTGCACTCACAGCCCTCTGGCCCTGCGCACCGGCTATGCTTGGCCTTGCTGTTCCCCATGCTGTTCCCTGCACGCCTCCTCGTGCCCCAGACGCCCGTTCTCCCATCAAGAGACTGGTCATCCTGCCAGGGCCATTCTAGTCCTCCCCTACCCCACCCTGGCATCCCGAGAGGGTCCCGGCTGGGTGGGGAGAGGATGGAGTCCGGCCCTGCCGACCCTGGCCTCTGAGGTCCGCCCACCCCGAGGGTGCCCGGTCCGCCCAGGCCTGTCTCTCCCACTTGCTTGCACAGGCCACAGGGAGATCCAGGTGATAGACACAGACTACGAACAGTTCGCCATCCTGAGGGTGTCCCTCCACTGGCGGGACAAGGAGTTCCACGTGCTCAAGTATTTCAGTAAGCTGCCCCTGGGGGGTGCGGGGCCGCTGTGGTCCTCCTGGGGACCGCCCAGCCCAGGCCCCTGTGCTCCCACAGCTCGGAGCCTTGAGGGCGAGTATGAACCAGGCTTCTGGAAGTTCCGGGAGTTGACCGCAGACACGGGGCTGTACCTAGTGGCCCGGCACGGTGAGCCCCAGACCTTGGGGTGGGTGCTGGGCTAGGGGCCCCCAGGGTGGGGTCCGGGCACCTGTCCCGCAGCCCCTCACACTGTCCCGTCCCACAGGGAGGTGTGCCAAGCTCCTGAAGGAGGCGAGCCTTTGCCCCGGTCTGCGCTGAGCCCCGCCCGAGTCCTGGCCTGAGGGGAGCCCCTGGGCCTCCGGGGTGGTGACACCAGGCTGCCAGAAGGGGACCCTGGAGGCTGGGGCGGGGGGGGAGGGCAGGGCTGGGCCAGGGAGGGGAGGAGGCTGGCCCTCGTCCCCCGTTTCCATCCAGCAGGGTCCTGCCGGGGGCGGTGGGGTGGGCGCAGGCCCTGTGGGCCGCTTCTCGGGCTCCCCGGGTCCCCCACTGTGCTAACACGTCAGCTGCACGACCCCGTCTGTCTCAACGGCCCCGAGAGGTTGGGACTATTACCCCACTTTGCAGGTAGAGAAACTGAGGCCCAGGTCACACAGCTAGGACACCCACTCCTGGCCGTGGCTCCAACCGCTGCCCCCTGGGGTCCTCGGAGGCTGGGCGGCACCCTGAGGCCCTGGCCTTCTGTGTCACAGGAGCTGATCTAGAGGAGCCCCCGCCCCCATCTGGGATGCTCGGAGCCCCGCCCACCCGGTCTCCCCTGGCCGCCCAGCTCTGGGGGGCCCGCCTGCACCTGCTCTGAATAAACTCTACTGCCAAACCCGCTTCCTCGAGTCTTTCCTGGGGCCGAGGGGTGACAAGTGGAGGTGGCGGGGTCAACAGAGGTGAAACCAGCTGCCCTGGAGCTTCTGCCATGAGGAGGTGGGGTGAGTCGAGCACCGTGAGGCCCTGCTCCATCTGCAGGGGCACAACCGCTCAGCTCTCCTTGGAGCAGGGACCCCAGGAGTCATTTCCGCATTCCGTGTGCAGCTCTCCCACCCTGCCCCCCTCGTATTCTCTCTCGGTCTCTCTGTCTCTGCCTCTCTGTGTCTATCTCTCTCTCTGTCTCTGTTCCTCTGTCTCTCCCCCACCCCTCTGGCTTGGCTACTGTCTGCTGTGTGCTGGGAAGCCCTCACCCGGCCTGTCTGCCTGTGAGGGCAGCTGTGGCACTTGGAGGTGGGGTGGGGTCAAGGGCAAAGAGGGCAGCTGGGATTACAAGAGCCGCCGCGTGTCTGCTGCGTGGACTCGGACGAGTGCCTTCCGCCCTCTGCCCGTGAAGCTCTTCACCCGTAAGATGGGGAGACGCTGTCCCCGCCTGGGAGAACGATCCTGTGGGTGAAAAGCGGGTACCGGCAGGTGGGGCTGCCTTTGGCCGCTGTCTGGTCGGCAGGTTGCTGCTGATTGGCCAATCGCTGAGCGTGTGGCTTCTTCAAAGGACTCAGTCGGCCAGCAGGGCTGGAGGCGTCAGGACGTCCTGGCCCGCTCCTCGCTGCCCCCAGCCCGGGGTGGGCTGGGCTACACAGCGTCAGCGTCGCGTGGGCACCCACGTCCTTGGTCCTGCCCCGCTGACCGGGCCCGTGCCTGCTCAGCTGGCAGGCCCTGGGGGGCACGCGCCCGCGTCCTGAGCATGCCCGGGGCTCCCAGGTGGGCCGTGTACTGCGCCCCACGCCAGCCACCTGGGTGCTGCTGAGGGCAGCTGCTGGGTCCCGCTGCTGTGAGGGGCCCTGCCCGCCGACCTCCCTCAGCACACATTCCCAAAGTGCTTCCCAGGGCACCTCGTGCCCTTTCATGTCCCCATCCCCTCACCCTGGAGCCTGGGGGCCCTGGAGGCCCCTCTGGCCACGGGACGTGGTCTGAGCACCTGGGCGGCCTGGGGCCCAGCCTGCAGGCGAGCGGATCAGGCGAGTGAACACAGGAGGGAGCCTGGGCGACACCCGCGCCCCGTGGGCGGGTCCCCCTCGGGCCTGACCCCGCCGGCTGGTGGGCAGCCGCGAGCTGCCAGACCGCGTAATGAAGCCAGCCTGTGCCTTCCCCGACGCCCACAGGGAAGGGTATAAGCCTGGACTGGTGCCGAGGCCCATGTCCTGCGGCTTTGGGGAGCTGGCCCCAGCCCCCGCCTCCCAGACATGAGGGGCGAGGTGCTCGCAGCCCTGCTGGGGCTGTTCGTGGCGCTGGCGGCCGGTGTGGAGGACTTGAGCCTGAAGGACTTCGACTTTGCCCAGGTGGCCGGGTCAGGGCGCCTGCCATGGGGGACAGGCCCGCCCCGGCGTGCCTGGGGGACCCTGCAGGACCTGCTGCCTCTGGAGCCCCTGCCAGCTCCACAGCGTGCGGGGCCCTGGAATTTCCCAGACCACTGTCCTGCTCTGTGGTCGGGGGTGGCCCTTGATCCTGGCTGCGGCTCCCCCGGGGCAGCCCCCCTCCAGCTCTCCATCCCCCCAGTTTTCAGGTATCTGGTACAAGATTGCCTTCGCTCCCAACCTGGAGCCCCAGGGCTCGCCCCGGACGAAGAAGATGGGGGCCGTAATGGTGGAGCAGGAGGGGCCACACCTGGCCCTGACCTCCGTGTCTGACCAGTGAGTGGCGCCTCCCTCCCCTGTGC